>NW_015507459.1:21434-43719 GCF_001515645.1 Sinocyclocheilus grahami | reverse complement strand
TAATAATTGAAATGGTTTAATAACAATATTTTGTTATGGTTACACTTGAATTGGTTACAAAATAGATGAAGGATGGTAAAACATGAACAATTAATTGTACCCAGCATGTATGTAAAATATTACCTGAGAGAGAGAGAGAGAGAGAGGGCAGAGCCCCAAGAAGAGACAGGCAGCAAAGGAAAGAGCAAAGCAAAAGAGGTAGCAAAGGAAAAAAGCCAGAGCAACAGTTAAAGTCCTCTTTTATCCCTTTCTTGACCATGTGACTAAAAACCAAATGTGAGACATTCAAACTGACCAATTAGCAAATTACAGCTTCACCCACTGGGCAAAAGGTGTGACACTTAGCAGACCCCCGATGTATACACATCTTGGCCTACAGGCCTTGATCACTATCAGCACCTCTGTGCCTTCAGGAATGCCAAATGGCCCTTTTGTTACTCCAGATAGGTTTAGGACAGGAAAGCAGAAGTCTTTGATAATTTTTGACCCTACACGGGTGTCAAGGCTGTGTCACCTGTCATCCTGAAGTGAGTTGGTCTGGGTAAGATGGTTGTTTGTCAATGTTATTAGCCAGTAGGCTATCCGTGGTACCCGCGATGTGGAACAGCCGGGTTAGAAGGTGGTGAAGGTGATTTCAGCTCGGGCTGAAGGTGGCATTCACAGGCGTTGTTTCGGTTCGCCTGAATTAAACTTTTTCCTTTTGCAGCTGCAGAGGTTTTCAGGAAGCTGACTTGTGAAAGGTCAAGCAGAACGCTTTTTCTCCCCCCTTTGAATCTGTGTACAGGGGTGAGGGAGTTTGCACTGCTGGCTGTGTGACATGCAGCAGGGTGTCTTTTACTTGAGTCCATGCACAGTCGGTAGGACAGTTTCAATTCTTTCTGAACCATGTCAAGCTCCTCTTTAATGTTGCAGAATTGCTGAGTCAGGGTTTGGACCTTAGCTCTGGCTGTATGCTTCTAAGGCCTTATCTCTAGTGTTTAGAGATCCTGGTGGTTGATGTAAGAGATCACCGCTGTGTTGTCGGTGCGCACCAACACATGGTGACCTCTCAGGTCTGGGAGAAAGTGTCTTAGTGCAAGCAGCACGGCCAGCATCTCCAGACAATTTATATGCCATGTCAGATGGCGACCACTCCACAGACCGCGGGCAGTGTTACGCGGCGACAGGGAGCTCCCAGCACCGGGCCCTGAGACAAGAACCAAGGTTTCCTCCACATGTCCAAGGCACGTAGGCATTGCCGCGTGACCCTGATCATGCGAAGCGGGTTTCCGCTCGGGGAGAACCCCTTGGTCTTGAGCCACCACTGTAGGGGTCTCATGTACAGCAGGCCAAGAGGTATCACGTTGGACGCAGCTGCCATCAAACCCAGCAGTCTCTGAAACTGGTTGACAGTGAGTGACCGGCCTTCTCTGACTCTCGTGACTGTGGTGAGGACCGACTCGATCCAAGCAGGGGACATACGTGCCTGTATCGTGGTCGAATTCCACACCAGGCCTAGATAAGTGGTCCTCTGTAATAGAGTAAGTACACTTTTCTTGGCGTTTAGTCTCAACCCCAGTTCTCTCATGTGGGCGAGAACATCATCTCGATGTCGAAACACCGTCTGCTCTGCTTGAGCTAATATTAACCAATCGTCTATATAGTTCAGAATGCGGATGCCCTGGAGTTGCAACGGAGCCAGGGCTGCATCCACACACTTTGTGAAAGTGTGGGGTGAGAGTACAAGGCCGAAGGGAAGAACCCGATATTTGAACGCTTTGTTGCCAAAAGCAAACCTCAGGAACTTCCTGTAAATGGGAAGGATGGCTACATGGAAGTATGCGTCTTTCAGATCGATTGTGACAAACCAGTCCTCGGACCTGATCTGAGACACGACCTGTTTGAGAGTGAGCATCCTGAACTTCAGTCGCATGACTGAGCGGTTCAACTGACTGTTACGGCCAGCTCGTTACAAGCCACAACATAAAAGAGGGATCACACACCACCGTTCAATCAATACAAATTGATTTATTTTCTTTGTCAAATATAACAATAAGCCCAAAATAGGGAAACAAAAGAAATAACAACAAAATAACAGTAACAAAATCCTAAAGCTACATGATACAAAAACGTAATAAAAGATCATATAAATCAGAGCAATGTCACATTCTGGTCAAGAGCTGCTCCTGGGAGAACTATCCCTCCAGGAGTGCTAACCTCAATGAACGATCTGAAGTCCCTATATAGTCTACACCCCTAATTATCATTAATTGATTAATTAACTTGTGGAAGTGACGCAAAACTCCCACAGTCTGCCACCAACAGGTAAGGAGAACACTCAGGGTCATCACACTGATGCAGATCTAAAATGGGACGCAACCCCCCATCCTTCTTTGGAACTATGAAGTACCGGCTGTAGAACCCGGACTCTGCTTCGCAAGGAGGGACCACCTTGATGGCCTCCTTCCTCAAGAGAGTAACTACTTCTTGTTCCATGACCAGAGCCTCATCGGGGCCCACCAGAGTGGGCGTAATCCCGTTGAAACGAGGCGGAGGAGAACCAAACTGGATTCTGTAGCCTCTCTCTACAGTATGCAGGACCCACTGAGACACATTTGGCAGTAGTTTCCACGCTGCCAAAGAATCTACTAAGGGAATCAGTCTCTCGAGACTGACCTCTGATGTAATGAGAGCAGCTAGCTCGGTGCCCTGTAACGGCGGACCGGTAGGAGACAACCGAATCAGCTGCTCTAGAGACCTCCGCAGAGGTGGCGAGCCTCTTAGCACCGCTACGTTCTCTGGCGGTGACTGAGAGTGGCGCTCGCGAGAGACTGCTGCACCCTGAAACTCCGGCAGGGTTAGCAGACCGATCTCCTGAGGGCACTGAGGCGAGACGGACACAGTGTAATGCGGTGAAACCCGCTCCACCCCAGAGGGGCCTTCCCTCATGAGCCCTGGCCCAGTGGCATCAGGACTTCTTGGCCGAGGACCTCTTAGTCTTAAGTATGGTCCGCAGATCCGGCTTAGACTTCGAGGCCCCAGACCCAGAGCGTTGCTTAAACTTGCGGTCCCGACGCGGAGGAGTACGTGAGGCAACGCTCTGCTTTTGTGCCTCCCTGTATGAGGAGCTGGTACTCGGAGGGGGCTGCTCTCGCTCAGCAGCCCCCAGAGCTAGACAGCGGCGCGGGAGGAACCGCTGGAACGCCGCCGCCTGTTTACGGGCCTCCTGGTACCTATCGACGACATAATTGACTGCGTCACCGAACAGGCCAGAAGGCGCAAGCAGGGCGTCCATTAGGCAGACCTTATCTCGTTCTTTCAAGTCTGATAAGGTCAGCCATAAATGCCTCTCCGCCGCCACCATAGTTGCCATAGACCTGCCAATGGCACGGGCGGTCTCTTTAGTGGCGCGGAGAGACAAATCAGCGGTCCTCCTGAGCTCAGTAATATCATCTGAATTTATCTGCTCACGCTCGTCTAGCTCTTTAAGTAGGTCGGCTTTGTAGGGATTCCTATCCATATAGACACTGATATGCCCCTATCAGCCATCATGAGGTCTGAACTAATCCAATCAGGAGACAACAAAGCTTTCTTTGTATCAAGGACTAAAAAAAAGTTCTTTCACAACCTATAGATACCTGGGGTAAGGATCGACTCGAGCCGGGCAGGGGACATATACGTGCTTGCATCGTGGTCGAATCCCACAATCCGCTGCCACCATAGCTGCCATAGACCTGCCAATGGCACGGGCGGTCTCTTTAGTGGCGCGGAGAGACAAATCAGCGGTCCTCCTGAGCTCAGTAATATCATCTGAATTTATCTGCTCACGCTCGTCTAGCTCTTTAAGTAGGTCGGCTTTGTAGGGATTCCTATCCATATAGACACTGATATGCCCCTATCAGCCATCATGAGGTCTGAACTAATCCAATCAGGAGACAACAAAGCTTTCTTTGTATCAAGGACTAAAAAAAAGTCCTTTAACAACCTATTAGTGGCGCGGAGAGACAAATCAGCGGTCCTCCTGAGCTCAGTAATATCATCTGAATTTATCTGCTCACGCTCGTCTAGCTCTTTAAGTAGGTCGGCTTTGTAGGGATTCCTATCCATATAGACACTGATATGCCCCTATCAGCCATCATGAGGTCTGAACTAATCCAATCAGGAGACAACAAAGCTTTCTTTGTATCAAGGACTAAAAAAAAGTTCTTTCACAACCTATAGATACCTCGTGATGTCTTGTGACCACCAATGAATGGAACTATTATATCCCACAGGAAAAGGACAGTAATTTAATCACACCCTCAGGCTTGCAAAACAACGGACCTAAAGAACAGTGATAATGTGATTCAATCAAACTCAGCAAACCACCGCGTCACGTGTATGGACCTCAGGAAATTCTTCCCCTCTTCCTTTCTCTATTAAGAGAGGAAACACAGACATTGCCTGGACCAAGTTTAAAAGACAACATTTAAAATCATTTAAAGTATCGGAGCAATATACTTCCAAATAATAGGCTTTCTGTTTGATGTGTTTATTGTAACCTACGAAGTTTAATCGATGTTTAATCGATGTTTTAATAGATAAAGTTATTAAAGGTACTCTGTGTATGCCAGATATGCGAAGTTTGGGCTTGTGGGAATGGTCATGATATTCGAATAACATTGAAATTAGTGAAAAGCTGTTATTTTGAACGGTGTGTGTTGTACGACACTTTATAGAAGTTATTAACAAAACCTGCAAAGATATTTCTCCACATGATAAATTGAAGCTTCATGTTAATGTATGCACGCTCCGCCTTGCAACAAGTCGATTGGAAGATCGCGCCGTGGGACGGATTTATGCCGCGGATCAAAACCCAATGCAAGACAGACTCAGTGCTCGCTCGCTCGCTCTCTCTCTCTAGAACTGTGGCTTTTCGCCTTGGTGACCGCGCAACAAAGCGTTCCCATGCCGTAACATCACGAGCGAGACTCCAAAACTCAAACACTTCAGTTGAAACTCCGCGACTGCCGAACTTCAAAGTCTAAAGCCAAGCAAAGGAACTCTCAGAAGAACTCCAAACATCACTCTCCGTGCCCAAGGCAACCGACTTTCGAAGCTCCTACGTCACAAGGCAACCTCCATTCTCCAGGAAGGCTTTCCCAGAAACTACATCATCCAGACGCCCGACCAGTAACCAATCAAAAGCCGGGATTCCCTCAAGCAGTCAAACAAGGAAACGTCACCCAAACGCAAGTAAAAGAACAAAATCTTCTATCTGCTGAACTGGTGCCGAGCTAATTTTAAGCAGTAAACATAAGCCAAGTCTCTGCTTTATGAGTTTTCTCAGGTTGCAAGTACAAGAACTGTAGCGAATATTTTGCGCGAGAAGGGTCTTCCCCACGACCTCGACACCTCGCTGTGGAGGTCGGGGAAAAAAGGCAGGCTCCGGCGCGGAGGTGGTGGCTTAACCCGCAGAAACGCTCATCCAATTTACTTTTCTGCGGCTCAGCCATTTTCTCGGCAGGCCAATCGATGTTTAACTTGGCCACCGCACGAGTTACCACCTCTAAAAGCTCCTCATACTGGGGCGTTTGAGGGGGTGAATCCTCATCGATGCTCACCACATCAACCTCCTCGGAGGAAGACAGGCGGAGCGTCGAGCCCGTTCCCCGGGGGGAAGTAACCGCAGAGCGGGCTTCCGATCCCAGAGAACAGGCATTGGATCTGGCGGGTGAGGAAGAAGATAGGGACTCGCCCATCTCCATTCCCTCCACCAGATCCACTTGCGAACCCCACGAGCGTAATCGCCACTCCGCCTCGATGGAAGCGGGACCAGCGCCGCGGGGAACGCTAGAGAAGGCTCCCTCCGCAAAGAGAGCCTTCCGGGAGCGGAGAACATGCATCGAGAGACTCTCGCAATACAGGCACTCAGCATGTTCCGCTCCCAGGCAGACAACGCACAAACTGTGTGAATCCCCACCCGTAATATAACGTGGGCAGGGAGAAACACACAGTCTGAAACGCTGCCTGCCCTCACCCCTTATGTGTTTCTTTTTATCCTGTGCATTTGACATTTTCTGATTGACAAAACAACATCAAATAAGACTCACAACAGATATCAGACCGACACACACACAGAGTGCATGCTGAATGACAGAAAGCTAACGCCGGTTTCACCTCACGTGCTTTTATAGCTTCCTGGACATTACGTCACCCGCCCGTGACATCTCGCCCATCTATTAGACTGATTACACACGGGATTCAGAGCCGGTCATGCTGAAGGGCGTTCCCTAAGCGTCCTTCGACGCAGCTTGAGTTCCTGAAGAGGAACTGGTATGCACATGTATAAGAAGTTACTAAAACTTATGAGACAGACACATATGATTGATTACTGGGTCTGCTTGCAAGCAATGTTTAAAATGTTCTGTTCTTCACCATAATATGTGAATGCTGGGATGTTTTTGGCTAGCTTGTCAAGGTCTCTGGGGGTCACATCATGCACTGTTGCAGGGATGCTTGGGAGGGACCCCCTCCTCTCTGTGGTTGCTGGAGGTATTATGGTTCTGTCTGCTGAGTTGTTAAGCAGAAAGTGCTGGCTCCTCCCTCGTAGTTTGGTGCAAGCCTGAGGGAGTTTGCACTGCTGAGTGAGGGTGAGGGAGTAGAGGGAGTACTGGATCAGAGTCTAAATTCTGGCAACTTTGTCTAAGAGCTCAGAATTAGCTGTTTCAATAGTAATTTTGTGTGGGAAATTTTCCTTTCCAGGTCCCTTCTGGCTGCCTTTCCAGGTGCTCTCTCTTTTCAGTTGTTTTCGGCTCTGGTGCAGTAGGTTGTCATCAGCCCTGGGTAGAAGGGTGTTCCTCACAATGCCTGGCCAGTCCTTTTGGTCTGCCGTCTGGGCAGTTAGACTGAGCATCTGCAACATTTTGGCAAACTTGTGTTGAGAGTAAGGACTAGAGACTAATACAAGATAAAACAGAATGTGGAGCTAGATTTTACAGATAGGTTTTGCCAGGTGTGGTTAGCTGAAGTATTAGGTTATTATCTTAGCTTTGGATGACAGAATGCTAAGATAGGTTTGGGTCAGCATATGTTTGCTGAAAAGGGTGTGAACAGAGTTCTGATTGATGACTTAAGACGGTTCTTATTGTCAAATTATCACTCGGAACTTACTGATGGTTCACAACAGGCTCAATCTCTGAGGAAGTGAAGTAGAGGAGGGAAAAGGAAGAGGAGAGCATTCCTATTCAGATTATGCTTATTACTTGGTGCTCAGGACTATAGTTGTGCCCTAGTATTTGTCTAGATGACATGTGTAACAGGGTCATAAAATTAGAACACGTTGAAAATAAACAAATCAAAAATAAAAGTGTCTCTGGTTATTTTTGAGGTTCAGAGAGAACATCAAACCAAAGGGGGTATAAAATGTAAATGGATTTGAAATTAGCTGACTGCTATTAGTAAAATTGGGTAATCAATCTGGTATTAGGAACAATCAGTAGCACTAGTGATTAACTGTAAGCTTTGTGTTGGGCAACACACCATGGTTGGTCACAGCTGCTGCGTGTTCAGCTCCCATGCCAAGACCATACCATGTGTGTGCCCTGCCCTTCGTAGCGTTATTCACTGTGCTATTAAAAACCCCCAATAACTTAATAATTCTTCTCTAGATAAACAGTTAAAATGTAATTAAATTTAGATTTAATTAACTAGTAACTGAGCAATAGCCATCCGGAAAGGATACATCTAAGATTGTTACATTAGCTATGAAGAATTGAAGATGGAGAAACAGAGAATAGAGAAAGTGAAAAATCAGAAACCAGGGATTAGGTTAAATTCAAATGACTTCACAATGCATACACACATGCTGTATTTAAAAGCTTCAAGTAAAGGGTGCTAACCCCTAATTGTTAAAGCTATTTGGTAGCTTAGACTAAGATGAAACGATGCTAATTTGTGTTAGCTTAGCCGGTTTGTTTACAACATGGCACCATCAGGTGACGCGTGTGCTATGTGGAGTTATACTGAATACTGAAGTACAGTATGACGCCTTTAGTTTCACTCAGCAAGTGAAACACAGTAATGACCACCAGGTTGCTAGGCTTGTATATATACAGTCAAAGTGTAGACGAATTGCCACAATCTAATTATAATCTATAAGGCCATTATGCTGTAGAAAGAGGAGCATCACTCAAATCTACCTTTATATAACACTGTACTGAGATTTCTTCTTCAGAAAGTTTAAACAATACTGCAATTTTGTGATTTCTTCACTAAAGCAGATTAATGCATTATGGTACAGTTTGAATATTAGAAGCGTATTAGTGTGTTATGTGTAAGCCAGGTTAAAGAGATGGGTCTTTAATCTAGATTTAAACTGCAAGAGTGTGTCTGCCTCCCGAACAATGTTAGGTAGGTTATTCTAGAGTTTGGGCGCTAAAAATAGGAAAAGGATCTGCCGCCCATTCTAGCTGCTGCATTTTGGACTAGCTGGAGTTTGTTTATTAAGCGTGCAGAACAACCACCCAATAAAGCATTACAATAATCTAACCTTGAGGTCATAATCGCATGGATTAACATTTCTGCATTTGACATTGAGACAATAGGTCGTAATTTAGATATATTTTTTAGATGGAAAAATCTGCACTTGTGATCGATATGATACCTCTTCATTCACTGCTACGAATTGATGGCGGTCATATAAGTACGATTTGAACCATGCTAATGCACTTCCATTAATGCGAACAAAGTTTTCTAGTCTATGCAAAAGAATGTTGTGGTCAGTAGTGTTGAACGCAGAGCTAAGATCCAATAGCACTAATAGAGAGATACAACCAGTACTTTGTCAATTGTTCCTGTTCAAGTTAAGACTACGAAAGGTACACATCTGGTCAAAACTTACGCCTTTCTTGACCCAGGTAGTTCCGACACTTTCTGTACAGAATTGTTGATGTCTGAACTGAAAGTGGATGGAAGAAAGACTGATATACTGCTGAGAATAATGGGAGATGAAAAACAAGTCAAAACTCACATAGTGTCTGGGTTGGAGATTAGTAGTCTAGATGGTGATCAGTTCGTCCAACATCCTGATGTCTTTACCCAGAAAACAATTCCAGTTCACAAGGGCAACATTCCACAGCAAAAGGATTTGGAAAGATGGCCGTATCTGAAGGAGGTTAGTCTCCCTAGCATCAAAGCAGAAATTGGATTGCTAATAGGAGCTAATGTGCCTGAAGTCATGGAGCCTTGGCAAGTTATTAGTAGTAAAGACAATGGACCTTTTGCTGTAAGAACTAAGTTGGGCTGGACAGTCAATGGACCCCTTAGGAACAGTAATGATGTCACAAGAAAAGGAAGGTGTGTTCCAGTGTCTGTGAATCGCATATCGGTAGCCAGATTAGAAGACTTGTGGCAACAGCAATTCAAGCAGGATTTCCCTGAAGCAGAAAAAGGGGATGATCAAATTGAAATGTCAAAAGAAGACCACCAGTTTATGAAAATTATGTCTGAGTCAGCTAAACTAGTAGATGATCTACTGTCTATTGTTATATACCTGTACATACAATTGTCGATTTGTATATTTTTATTCCTTATTTACTTGTTCTATTTTTCTATTTTTTATTATCTGTGTTTTTTGTTCTGTCACTGTCATTCTGTTGCACTGTGGAGCTTCTGTCATGAAAACAAATTCCTCGTATGTGTAAACATACCTGGCAATAAAACTCATTCTGATTCTGATTCTTCTGATGGTGTGTACAATCCTGTCAAACATAAACTGAGAGTCGTTTTTGATTGTGGGGCATCTTATCAAGGGATGTCATTGAACCATCAACTTTTACAAGGCCCCAACCTCACAAGTAGTCTTGTTGGTGTCATTACAAGATTCAGACTAGAAAGAATCGCCCTTTATGGCAGATGTGGAAGCTATGTTCCACCAAGTTCACCTCCAAGAGGAGAATTCAGATCTTCTTAGAGCATTGGGCATCCACTGGGATGTTGAGTCAGACACATTTAAATTCAAAATAGTCATTAAAGATTGTCCACTCACTCGAAGAGGACTGCTCTCGATCGTCAGCTCTATCTACGACCCCTTGGGGTTTCTTGCACCTGTAGTTTTACCAGCAAATATGATCCTGCAAGATTTATGTAGACTGAAAATAGGATGGGACGATGATCTGCCAGAGCAAGTAAAACAAAAGTGGACAGAATGGCTCAATGAACTTCATCAGCTTGAAGAGTTCAAGGTGAGCAGATGCATTAAGCCAGCAGATTATGGAGAAGCTGTTGTGGCACAGCTACATCACTTTGCTGATGCAAGTGAAGATGCGTATGGTACAGCAATCTTCTTTTACGTAATCAACAGGATCAGGTGCACTGTGCATTGATTATGGGAAAGGCTAGAGTTGCCCCTCTAAAAAAGCCTACAATTCCACGAATGGAACTGACAGCTGCGACAGTTGCCACAAAAATGGATCTGATGTTAAAAAGAGAACTACAGCTGAAACTTAAACCTTCAGTCTACTGGACAGACAGCACAGCTGTGCTTAAATACCTCAAAAATGAAAGCACAAGATTCAGAACATTCGTGGCGAACAGAGTCACAACAATTCTAAAGGGCTTGAACATCGAACAGTGGAACCACGTTGATACCGCATCAAATCCGGCAGATTGTGCCTCAAGAGGGCAGAAAGTCAATACTTTCCTGCAAAATAAAAATCAATACTGTTTAAATGTAAGTAATTGTTTCAAAGACTTTGAGAACAATTAGGGGGCGGTAATGTAGGAGCCTATTTTTAGTCAGATTCAGTAACCAATGTTATATTATGTGGTGCATTTCAGCTTTGAATATTTTGGTTTGGATTGTTTGCACTTGTAAACTTACTTTATTCACGTGTACAATTTAGACAAATATTCAGTATTGTACATTGAAAAGTACTATGTTGAAATTATGTACTGGCTCTTTAAGAATCACGTCTGTTAAGTCAGGCGGTAGTGCGTTCTTTGGAATACAGCAGAGTCACACAGTTTTCTTTACCACATCCGTGATATTTAAGATGTAAGATTATATTTTGTTTGTTTAATTTTATTTTGAATCAAAAACTTTTAGTCAAGATTAAAGCAGTATATTGAACAAGAAAACCAGAGTACATGGATTGCTTTATTGGACACGGAGCGAGTAAAAGCGAAGTCGAACATCGTTAGTGCCGGCGTGAATAACAATCTTACTGTATTTACATTTAGCATTAGCCAGCACTTTTAAATTTGCCAAGATGTCAGGCGCTCTGGCTCCCGGTAAACATTGGACTATAATGGCTGGTGTCTCTATTTTCACGTTCCGTACAATAGAATCGGCAGTAATTAGAGCACTTTGATCATGTTTCTCAGTGGGTGCGTCACTGAGTGGGGAGAACCTGTTTAATGTTTTGACCGGAACAGAAGAGCGGTGTTTTGACCCGCGACTATGCCGTCTCACAGTCACCCAGTCGCCCTGCTGCGGAGGCTCTGTTACCGGAGCCGAACAGTGTACAGGACTCCCTGAGCTAGTCGCATCCAAAGCCTTATCTAGAGCCCCCACATTCTTACTGTCCTTAAAGTTTGGATGCGTGTCTCTAATTCTGAAATCTTCTCTGTCAGCCTAACTATTTCCCTGCATTTATCACATGTGAATCCCTCGTCGCCGACAGAGAGAGATACACTATACATGTGGCAAGCGGTGCAAACAATAATAGCAGGAGAAGAAGCCATTACTCACCGTGATTGATGAATGATTCTTACTTACCTAAAGAAAACAGCAATAGGCACAAATGGAAACGCTAATGACAAGCTAACGAATGCTAACGCGCTGCAGGTGTGCTGCACTCGCGGTTTTAGAATAAAAGCGAACAATCAAATTAATCAGATTAGGTTGATAGATAATATCAGAAATATGCTGGGAATTAAGTTATATTTTTTCACTTTAAACAACAGAGAGTGATAGAGATTTTACAGAAAAACAAAGCTACATGGAGCTACAATCACAAACCAGCAGCACTGCAAACAGGAAGCAGGAATAACTCTGTCCAACAGCAACACCCCCAGCAAGCCAGCAAATAGGGACACAAAAGCGTATCTCAAGTCACATGCTATTCTAACCTGGACTATCAAGCACACACTTTTAGGTTGACAGTGTTTTAAGCTCATAACCTTCGTTTTATCATGCCTCGCGTTCTCCACCAATTCTGTAGTGAATCAGCTCAAAGGGGAAATATGAATAATTAATCGTAACTAGTTATAATTAATTATAAATATGTAGATCCGCTATAAGCATTCATTTGACCTCTCAGTGTTAACTGTCTGTTAATTCTAAGAATGTTAATTTCCTGGTTAAGGAAAATAACTTTCTTACTGTACAATACAGTTATGAGCAAACAATGAACAACGTCAAGTGTGATACAAGTAAGACTTTATTAACTACATAAACACTTAAACTAGTCTAACATACACACACACACACGCATACAGTTGGTATAGGAAAAGGGTTAAAGCTTAGGCAGTAAAAAGAAGAGAAATAAGAATATGAAACTATGGTACCATTTGATATTCAGCAGATCTATAGCCTGAAGGAAACATCAGTTTCTTAGTTCAAACACACCTTTGTAAAAAGGTGCAAATGATACTTAATGTATCAATTAATAAGACTAAGTTTGATACTTGCACGTCTTGTCTGTCTGAAAGAGAGTCCTGATGCAATCTGAAGGCTCAAGTTGATCTTTGCTGAAGTTGGTTGATGAAAAAGAACCAGTTTGAGTCAGATGATCTTGGTGAATGGAAAGTCAAGGCCTGAGGCCTGGCGCAGACTTAGGGTGTCCTTAGAGGGGTGCTAGCTCACATCCTCATCTTCTCAGAATCTAACAGAACCGCAGACTGGAGGCGGGTCACTGATGTGAGGCCTTTAAGGTCTGACAAGATTCACGCCTCTCAGGATGAGCTTGTCCAATGAGAAAGGCTGAAATTCCAAGCAGGAGGTTGGAAATACTGGGGAGTTTTATGATTCTTTCTGTGAGAGCATGGTAATTTGCATATGGAACTCAAATCACTATTATATTGAACACTAATATATTGCCTATGTACCAACATATAATATATGCTCTCATTTAGATCATCAGAAGACGAATTCATAGATACTAAACATGGTAGGATTACATGTAGGTAAGGTTACATGAATGAGTGGTTCTATCATAAGCCTGCATAAACAGTATACAATATAAAAGACAATATACAAGGACAGTAACAACATACACAATGACCTGAAGTATATGTGTGTTCATTCAAAGAAAGGTTTTCCTATGAATTAATTAGAGAAGAGTCCATTTTTATGGGCATTATGTGTCTTTTCTTAGGAGACATGGAGGGAGAGTTGCTCTGCCCGCATTCCTTTAGGTAATAAAACCAGTGATATCAGCATTGGTTGCCATGGAACCAGAGGCCTGTTCTGCCTTTCTGAGGTGTTAGATGCATTTCGGGGGAAGGGTCTGTAGACCCTCGTAATTGGCCCTTTGGTTAGGTGAGGGAGCATTAGATATTATTTGTTAAATATAACAAAAAGTTGTGTGTCTGATTGGTCCAAATGTTACATAACACAACAAATAAAAACAAAACTTACAACATTACAAAATAAACAAACAACAACCTTTATAGTACATGTGCACTGTAGAAACACACTATGGTGCTGTTTGTTTAGAAGAAATTTCTGAGAGTGCAGTTTGATATAAGAGAAATGTAATGCAATTATTAATATACTGTAATTTTACACATTGTAGTTTGTAACACACACAGAGTTCATTTGCCTGAGGTTCTGGAGATCTAGTGCAGGGTTCAACTCCTGTAATCAAACAGTTATAATTATCTACTCTAGACATTCAGCTTTACTGGAACATTACAGGCAGGTGTGTTGGAGTCGGGCTTTTGATCTGATTCTGTTTGGATCCTCTACTCAGTTGTCTCCCCTACGCTACAATCACATTCATATTTGAGTGTGACACCAATCAAAATCAATCAAATCCAAAAATCTATCAAAATCCAGTCAACAACAGCTGAATAGAACCAAGACCTGCCTTACATTTTTTCTTTTTCGATAATACAATGAAAAAATGTAGCGTAGGGCAGGTCAATACACAGAAAGAAAATCTATTGCTACTTCTGTTTGTTTGTTTTTTACCTAAAAATATATTGTGTTGTTTAATATCCATTAGTTACCCTAATACAGAATATCCAATACTGAACCATAAAATGCAAAAAAATGAAAACAACTAATTTTTGTACCTTCATTTATCTAAAAGCAGAATGAGATTTAACTATGATTTTCTGTTGTTACGATCAGTTTAACTGGTAAGATCCTCAGAGGGGATGTTTTGCAGTAGTTATATAAAAATGGAAAGACAGTCTCTGTGAAGGTTGTTGTGAATGAGCAGAGACAGATGTTAGTTAGAGGATCAGAGAAGGACACCTTTCCTGTGTCACAGTCCAGCTGAACTCTCACACGCTGCAGCTTCTCTTTAACTGTGAAGACAGTCAAAGGTTGATCTGAGGATTGTGAGCTGTATTTACGGTCTATGTACCGCACACGCCAGACATTAGTGTTAAAGAAAACGTCTCCCTTCCTTTGGTTTGATGCTGTGGTTATTCCAACACTCCAGAGTGTGTTGTCTCCAACCTCCACATCCCAGCAGTGTGTTCCTGAGTTAAAGCCCTCAGAACCCAGAACACATGGATACTTGTCAAACCTCTCTGGATTATCAGGAAGATTTTCACGTAAATCACTGTCCGACACACTGGTCAAATCAGAAGAGAGTGTGAGCTGACGATGTGCTGTGTTTGGATCTAGAGTCAATGGAGCTGCAAAGAGAATTAAATCAGATTAGAGGATAAAATATGATGGTATTAGAAATACAAACCTATTTACATAAACAAACACCATGAGGAATAGACTGTGTTTTGTAGTCATTATGAGTTTGCAGTATGATCTGATGATCTTGTGAAATACAGTTCAGATTAATTTCAAATTCATAGAACTTAAAGTGATTATTAGATGTAGTTCTATCAAATGTTGATCTGTCTGTCTTTGTTTCTTAACTATCTAATCTTTTGTACTGGTGTCTGGAGACTCACTGTGTTGGAGAGT
This sequence comes from Sinocyclocheilus grahami, assembly GCF_001515645.1. NCBI lineage: Eukaryota > Metazoa > Chordata > Actinopteri > Cypriniformes > Cyprinidae > Sinocyclocheilus > Sinocyclocheilus grahami. The sequence goes on along the minus strand of NW_015507459.1, from coordinate 28,601 downwards.
TTCCTGCATCTTCATCCAGACTCTGAACCGCAGGTCACTCAAGTAATGTGACACATGAATCAAAGCTCCAGAACTCATCTGTGGATCCGGCTGTGAGATCTGGACTCTGGAAGAACATTCAGGAGTCAGAACTGCAGTGGATTTGAGTTCAGATCCACTGAGAGAAGAAACACCAGCAGCTCAACTTACCTTTCCATCGTGATGCTAAAGTCCTGGAAAATATAGAGTTTGAAAAACATTTTAATATCTCATCAAACACTCATTTCATTTTCTCTCTATACAAATTAATAGTTTGATCATTGGTTGGGTAATTGGTGAGTTGTTTTGCGCACAAACAATGAAGCTAAATTCAGTTGTCACCTTCAGAAAGCGGGCATCGCTGGCTTTCATCATCTCCTCCGTGTCTTTGATTGTGTGTGAAAGAGCTGAGATGTGTCTGTTCATCTCCTCCAGCTTCTCCTTCATCATCTGCTGCTTCTGCTCCTCTTCCTCCCTCAGTCCAGTGATTGTTGCTTCTTCTTCATCTCTGAGAAACTGATGAAGCTTCTCAAACTCCTCTTTAATCTGACGCTCTGTGTGCTCAGCTTGAGACTGAAATCACATCACATTCACTTCAGTCAGCTCTGCATTAACACTCACTCCATTAATGTCCATCATAAACTCTGTGAATGTTTGACTCTCGATATCCTCACCTTGATGTGTTGAACCGTTTTATCACACTTTGCTTTCATTTTCTTTGTATGTTTGAGCTTGTTTTGTAAAGATGTCAGTGCTGTATTCAGTTCCTCCTACAAGTTAAGATGAAAATCTGTTAAACTTAAGTAGCTAAGGGCTTTAGTATGTTTGGAAGTTTTCATAGTTTTTGTCAATTGTATGACGTATGATCATTCTCATTAAGTAGTGCCATTTGAGCCTGAAATTTGCAGGAGATATTTTTTTTTATTATTTAACTTGTAAAGGATAAACATATACAAATATTAAGCACTGCTTAGCATATGAAATGAAAGCCATTTTCTGATCATACCTTGTGAGATGGAAGCACTTCACTGATGGGTCTGAATGTGTGATTGACGTGTTTCTCTGAGTCTCTGCACACTAAACACACCGGCTGTTTGTCCTCCAGACAGAAGAGTTTGAGTTTCTCACTGTGTAAACTGCAGATCTCCTCAGATCCTGATGAGCGCCTCTCATTTCGCTCCTTTATCAGTGAATCACACAAGTTTTTTAACACTAGATTACGTGGAGGCAGGCCTTTTGACGATCTTCTTCTGCAGACAGGACATTCCTGAGTTTTCTTGGTTCTCCAGAACTGTTGAAGACACTCTTTACAGAAACTGTGACTGCAGGACAGAAGAACAGGATCCTTGAAGATTTCACAGCAAACGGGACAAGAAAGCTCTTCCACAGATTTGGAATCCATTTCCTCTTCTTGTAAAAGCTGCAACGATCTACAATTTACTTTCACTTTCTGACTTTGAAAAGTAAATAACAATTACAACCAAAATCAAACCTATTCTGTTCAATACACTTCTCCAAAATCCTCATTTACAGTGTACTCCTCTGATCTCCAAAACACTGACTCTTTAGCCTTCAGTAAGATATTGGATAAATCATAAGACTAGTCACTTCCTGGTAAGGTAAAGGTTAAAGATAAAGAAGGGTGGAGTTTTTATGTTTTTTGAGCTTCTGAACAGAAACTGAGTTGAACACACTATATTTGTGCTTTCATCCACCGGACTCAATTAACTAATAATGAAACTACCCTGCTGAACAAAACCCCAATAGAAACCTTTACAGAATTTGTAATGGTTTTACTGGTTATAATAGCAATTGTATTGGTTTTAATGCTGTGTCTGTTGGTCTCTACTGGTAATTAGTTGCATTCGGTTGGTGTCTTGATAAAACCACTAAATCCTAACGGAATGTTCCAAAACACACTACAGAAAACAGTTTTTTAATGGTTTTAATGGTTAAAAGTTGATGATTTGTAATGTTTGTAACGGTATTTGTAGAGGAAACCATTAGAATTTCTGTGATGACTTCTGTTGTTTTTTTTCAGCATGTGAATATATTTTTTTAATAGCAGGAAAGAGAAATACCCTGTCAGTAGCAGCACAATAATTAAACAACAACAACTATCTAGTTTTATGTTTCTAATATTCTACCAGAAACAGTTTAAATGAAACACTAGGGGAAGGGAATTACAGCCAATAGATTTATAAACCAATCGATATAAATCTGTTATTTTTAACATTGACTCTTGTGTGCAGAACTGATTCAAATGCAACACTGGCTTTTAAAAACAACAACAACAGGGTATTGTCAATGTATTTTAAGACCCCTTTTGTGAATGTAATCATAATTGAACATATCATAAAAAAAAGAATGACAAATGTATTGTTTGATGCGGCAGTTCTTCGTTGGGGTTTTACGGCAGAATGCATACGAGCAGGGGCATAGAACATTTTTTCAGGGGTGGCCAGGTAAGACCCAGTGATTTTATTGGGCTGGCCACAAAAACAAAAATAAAAAGACAAACACATCTGACTGTGACCATGTTTTACATGTTCTGTTTTACAGACAGAAATTCTACAGAATGTATAGATTACAAATGTACACAGTGAATTTAGTTATTTCCAAAGTATACAAAAAAAACAATATATATGAGATAACAAAGATATCCACAAACTCATCAAGATTTAATGATTTTGCTCAATGTGATTTTCTATGCTTAGATTCCCCAGATCACTCAACCTGTCTTCTGCCATGTGTTGGATTACAAATTTATAAAATGTTATATCTAGGTTCCGATGTAATAGTATATAAACTGAAAAAAGTTATGTACATTGTGTTTTACATTTTGAGGTAAAGATAATGACATTCTAAGGAGATCAAGTCAGGCAGCCCAGGTGTCTGAGACATTAACCTTTTGTTTTTATGCACTTCTTGACCATTGGGCAGGCTCCCAAGTTAAAGGTGAATGCTAAGCTCAAGGCACAGCTGTGCCTTTGTCTCTATGATAATGTGAAGGTACTGTCAGGCTGATTGGATTAGCACCTATGCATTTGAATGACACTGTTATGCTGATGAGATCAGGACTGGAGAAATTCCGGTAACGGGCTGATTCCTGTACTGCATTTGCATGCTTTATTTAGATTGTCTCCACCCCTATGTATCCTTCCCCCTTGAAAGGTATAAACTCTACTGCGCTGAGCTATAGTAAGACTTGGATGACTGCAGCAATGCACAGCGAGTCCTTAATAAAGAGTAACTTCTGTATGAAAGATATCCCAACATCTCCTGGTCTCTGCTTCGATGAGGAAAAAGTTACTTACAATTTTGGTGCCGTCACCCGGATAGAGCTCCTCACCTGAATCCAGATTGAAACTTCAACTCAAGCTCAACAAAGATCTGACTTCGTTCCAGACTGAATCTTTCTTTACAACCAAGGATTGGTGAGTGCCACTCTATCCAACAGAACCTTTAAGACCAGTACAAATTTGTTATCCTCTGCGCCGTCAGAGAAGAGTTAACAGACAGCTGTAGGGTTTGGTTAACTAAGTTATCCTCTAAAAAATGTATTTTAGAGATGAAGGTTATCCTCTGTTCAGGCAGGGAAGATTAGCATCATGTAGGGATTCCTATTAATACAGACACTGATATGCCCCTATCAGCCATCATGATGTCTGAACTAATCCAATCAGGAGACAACAAAGCTTTTTTTGTTTGAAGGACTAAAAAAGTTATTTCACAACCTATAAATACCCCATGATGTCTTGTGACCACCAATGAATGGAACTATTACATCCAACAGGAAAAGGACGAGTAATTTAATCACACCTTCAGGCTTGCAAAACAACAGACCTAAGGAACAGTGATAATGTGATTCAATCTATACTGCGTGACGCCACATGACCCATTGAACATCTGCTCCCTGCCCTTCTGAAATCCAACTGATCCGCGTTTTCTCGTTGCAACAGAGGAACACACGCGAACCTTGCATGATGATTCTAAAAGACAATCATTTAAAATCTTTTAAAGTATCGGAGCAATATACTCCCAAATAATAGGCTTTCTCTTTGATGTGTTGATTGTAACCTATGAAGTTTAATCGATGTTTTATAACCCCTTTTAATAGATAAAGTGATTAAATGTACTCTGTGTATGCCAGATATGCGAAGTTTGGGCTTGTGGGAATGGTCATGATATTTAAATAACCTTGGTATGAATGAAAATGTGTTATTTTGAGCAGTGTGTGTTGTACAACACTTTATAAGAAGTTATTAAAACTGGCAGGAATACGCCCCACTGGAAGCATGTGATTCATGCATGATAAAGGAACAGTATGGGGTGTGGCTAAGCCCCACAGCCACTATCTGATTGGAACAACGACCTGTGGGATGGACAAAAGTCAGCCTGCTTAAAAATGTACACAAAGCCCTCGCTTGCTCGCTCGCTCGCTCTCTCTCTCTCTAGAACTGTGGCTTTTCATCTTGGTGACTGCGCGACAAAGCGCTCCCATGCCGTAACATCACGAGCGAGACTCCAAAACTCAAACACTTCAGTTGAAACTCCGCGACTGCCGAACTTCAAAGCTTAAAGCCAAGCAAAAGACTCTCTCTTTAAAGTATCGGAGCAATATACTCCCAAATAATAGGCTTTCTTTTTGATGTGTTGATTGTAACCTATGAAGTTTAATCGATGTTTTATAACCCCTTTTAATAGATAAAGTGATTAAATGTACTCTGTGTATGCCAGATATGCGAAGTTTGGGCTTGTGGGAATGGTCATGATATTTAAATAACCTTGGTATGAATGAAAATGTGTTATTTTGAGCAGTGTGTGTTGTACAACACTTTATAAGAAGTTATTAAAACTTGCAGGAATACGCCCCACTGGAAGCATGTGATTCATGCATGATAAAGGAACAGTATGGGGTGTGGCTAAGCCCCACAGCCACTATCTGATTGGAACAACGACCTGTGGGATGGACAAAAGTCAGCCTGCTTAAAAATGTACACAAAGCCCTCGCTTGCTCGCTCGCTCGCTCTCTCTCTCTCTAGAACTGTGGCTTTTCATCTTGGTGACTGCGCGACAAAGCGCTCCCATGCCGTAACATCACGAGCGAGACTCCAAAACTCAAACACTTCAGTTGAAACTCCGCGACTGCTGAACTTCAAAGTCTAAAGCCAAGCAAAGGAACTCTCAGAAGAACTACAAACATCACTCTCCGTGCCCAAGGCAACCGACTTTCGAAGCTCCTCTACATCACAAGGCAACCGCCATTCTCCAGGAAGGCTTTCCCAGAAACTACGTCATCCAGACGCCCGACCAGTAACCAATCAAAAGCCGGGATTCCCTCAAGCAGCCAAACAAGGAAACGTCACCCAAACGCAAGTAAACGAACAAAATCTTCTATCTGCTGAACTGGTGCCGAGCTAATTTTAAGCAGTAAACATAAGCCAAGTCTCTGCTTTATTAGTTTTCTCAGGTTGCAAGTACAAGAACTGTAGCGAATATCTTCCTAAAACTTTGGGCTTTCCTCAGAACTCCGTTAACATCATTTCCCTGAACCTTTGTGTGTATGTGTGTGTGTATGTGTGTTTTAGCTTAGTTTAATGTAATCTAGAATAGCTAATCAATTCTTGTTTCATTGATAAAGAATCATTGTCTTGTGTCGTGAATAAAGAAAGCTAAACCTTGCCAAGATCCTTGTTACCTTGCTCAAAATTAATAAGATTACCATTTTGTTTATGTGTCGTTGGCCACGAAGTAATATGAACAAAATTGTTAATTACCCGAACGTTAACGTCTCGCTGGACGAACAGTTGATAGAGTGTAAACAATCAAATTTGAAACCAGTTATAATCAGGTTGGCTTAGAATCTTCAGATTCGATTCCTCCCAAAACCTGAGCTAAAATAATCAGTAATTCCCTTACAAAAGTAACTTTAATCTGACATTACAATCATGTGCTAATATTTGTTATCCTTTGTTTCGGCAGGGAAGAACTAGTTACCCTCTGTTTTGGCAGGGAAGCTTAGCGTAAAGTGCTAGTAATTTGTGTTATCCTCTGCTTTGCCAAGGAAGGTTAACAATAGTTGATCTGTGTTAACAAGTGTACCCTCTGTTGATCAGAGAAGTTTTAGTGTTTTATCGTATGGTAACAAAGAAACTCACAAAATGTTTAGAAAGAATGCTAGACTGATCCCCACAACTGAAAAAGGTGGTCTCGCGACTCCTTTGTGGTCAGATAGCGAATTCAAATCACTGTTAGGAGTGCAAATGAACCTAATAGTCACTGAGAAAGTTAAACAAGAACTAATTCAGAAATATGAGATCCATCCAGACAAGACTTGGTCTGTAGATGAGTGTAAACAGGTACTAGGAGCATGTATTTGCAAGAACAATGTGAAAGGCATTATCTGCTGCCACAGAGAATTTGGTTTAGCTCTAGCTACTGTAAGGTCCGCACACTGGTCCAACGACGGTAGCCAGTGATCTGGCAGAAGAACTCTCACATGTTGCTGTCTTTCCTTTTTATGCAGCACAACAATATTAAATTAAATACATTTTCTTATGTTTTACCTTTTTATTCATCTGACTCCGAAAATGAAAAGGGTTAGAAAAGATAGTTAGAATGTCTAAGCTCATGCAAAGACAAAGCATTTCAAGGGCGAGAGCAAGCCACGTTATAGGTTGTGTGTTCCTCCCTGCCCACATTATATCACGAGTGGGGATACACACAGCCTGTGTGTGGTTTGCTTGGGAGCGAAGCACAGTTGTTACAGCCTTGCTTCGCTCTCGTTACCCTAGCTCGTAGCTTACTTATCAAAGAACGTATTAACCCGTGGCCAGGGAAATACAAATATTCAGATTGTTAAAATATACTGAGGTCAATGGCTCGCTGGACGACCGTTGATTTAAAGTGTAAACTATCAAATTGGAATTCAGTTTTAATCAGGTGGACCTCGAATTTTCAGATTCAATTCCTCTCAAAACCTGAGCTAGAAATAAAATTAATGATTAATTCCCTTATAAGAAATAATGAGTAAATTCCTTACACCTCTCTTCCTCTGAGGAGGTTGAGGCGGTCAGCAGGGGCTGCTGGGCGGAGCAGTCCCAACCTACCGTGTTCCAGCCCCTCATTCTGGGGGCCTCACTTCTC
>NW_015507459.1:12297-20664 GCF_001515645.1 Sinocyclocheilus grahami | reverse complement strand
GAGTTCCCCTGGCGGTGTGGGAGCCCCTGCCAAGTGTGCTTCATTGGGTCCTGCCCCGAGCAGGCTGTGGTCTAGTCTTCCTAGCAGACGATGTGGGTCTGAGGGCTGTCGTTTTCAATAGGAGACTTTAGCTATGAGAGTCCTGATGCTGTGGCTCAGTAGGCTCAGAAACGTAGCAGTACTAAGAGGCTCGTTACCTCTATGGAGGTATCTAGAGCAGCTAGTTCTCCTGATGCTGTGGCTCAGTAGGCTCAGAAACGTAGCAGTACTAAGAGGCTCGTTACCTCTACGGAGGTATCTAGAGCAGCTAGTTCGGCCGTCCCCTGCCGGTGTGCCGCTTCAGGGCACCAAACTAGCCGTTCTGGGCACACCAGAGATCAGTCTCGAGAGACTGATTCCCTTAGTAGATTATTTAGCGGCATGGAAGCTACTGCCAAATGTGTTTCAATGGGTCCTGCGTACTGTAGAAAGAGGCTACAGAATCCAGTTTGGTTCTCGTCCACCTCGATTCAACGGGGCCCCCCACTCTAGTGGGTCCCGAGCAGGCTCTGGTAATAGAACAAGAAGTAGTTACTCTCTTAAAAAAGGAGGCCATCGAGGTGGTCCCTCTGCAAGAGACAGACTCTGGGTTCTACAGCCGGTACTTCATTGTTCCGAAGAAGGATGGGGGGTTGCATCCTGTTTTAGATCTGCACCTATTGAACCGCTCAGTCATGTGACTGAAGTTCAGCACACTCGCACTCAAACAGGGCATGTCTTAGACCAAGTCAGAGGACTGATGTGTCACAATCAATCTAAAAGATGCACATATCTCCATCCTTCCTCATCATAGGAAGTTCCTGAGGTTTGCTTTTGGGGGCAAAAGCCTACCAATACTGATTTCTTCCTTTGGCCTTGCACTCTTACCCCACACTTTTACGACTCAACCACATCGACGATTGGTTGATATTAGCTCAGTCAGAGCGGATGCCGGTTCGACATCGAGATGTCGTTCTCGCTCACACGAAACAGCTGGAGTTAAGACTTAATGCCAAGAAAAGTGTGCTTTCTCCAGTACAGAGAACCACTTATCTGGGCGTGGTGTGGGATTCGACCACGATGCAGGCACGTATGTCTCCTGCTCGGATCGAGTCGATCCTCACCTCAGTCGCGAGAGTAAGAGAAGGCCGGTCACTCACTGCCAAGCAGTTCCAGACTGCTTGGGCTGATGACAGCTGCGTCCAATGTGATAACCCTTGGCCTGCTGTACATGAGACCCCTACAGTGGTGGCACAAGAACAAGGGGTTCTCCCCAAGGGGAAACCCGCTTCGCATGCTCAAGGTCACGCGGAGGTGCCTACGTGCCTTAGACATGTGGAGGATACCTTGGTTCTTGTCTCAGGGCCCGGTGCTGGGAGCTGCTTGTCGTGGTCACCATGTGTTGGTGCTGGTGTGTCGGTGGTCTCTTACATCAACCACAAGGGAGTTCTGCAGCCAGGCTCAGGTGGACCTGTTGCGACTCATATGATATCGCACTGTCCCCTCTGGTTCTCTCTGACTCATCCAGCTCCACTGGGGTTGGATGCCATGGTACAGATGTGGCCAAAGCTTCGTTTGTACGCCTTTCCTCCGATTATTCTGCTCCCGGGAGTTCTGGAGAGAGTGCGCCGGGACAGGGCCCGTCTGTTGTTAGTGTCCCCGTTCTGGCCGGGCCGAGTTGGGTCTCAGGCCTGATTTCTCTCCTCGACTACGCTCTATGGGAGATTCCCGTCAGGAGAGATCTCCTCTCACAGGCGGAGGGCGTGCCGTGACGTCCCGCTCAGCTATTGGACTGATTTCACATGTGATTCAGAGCGTGGTCACAGAAGACGTTCCCCTAGCGTTTTCCGACGCAGCGTCTCGTTCCCTCGAGGAACCAGGGTTACATACGTAACCTGAGACGTTACCCATGCTTACCATTCTTTAAATAGTATTTCTGTTTAGTCCCCTACAGTTACCCATGTACAACTTAGTTAAAGCTCAAAACAATAATCAGCGGTTATGCTAGTACTATTCGTCTAGCCCCCGTCAGTTATATAACTACGTACGACTTAACTAAAGCTGAGACAATAATCAGTGGTTATGCTAGTACTATGAAATATGTTCATATTTCAATAGTATTTTTGTCTAGCCCCAATAGTTAAAATAACTATGTACAACTTGAATAAAACCCAAACAATAATCAGTGGTTGTGCTAGCACTATTTGTCTAGCCCCGATATTTAATATAACTACGTACAACTTAATTAAAGCTGAGACAATAACCAGCAGTTATGACCAGTACTATGACTAGTCCCCCATAGTTAACGCAACTGAGTACAACTTAACTAAAGTCAAGCAGTTAGTCAGAAATCTAAAACCTCACCTGATGTGCCCTATGCTCCATCTAACCTGAGATTTAGTATGCACTTAACCCTGGACACAGATTTGCGGAAACATATGCCTTCTCTTAATCTACTTGAGAAATAACTTCAGAGTAATCAGAATGAATTCAAACATAACAATTTATTAATCAGGTAATCAACATAATAATTCAAAGTCCAATCAGACAATATAAAACTAATCAATCATATAAAACACTCAATAATACCGAAATGAGAGAATGTATAAATGTTACCTGATAATGAGGACTACGCACGGCAAATATGCGGGAGATCTGCCTACAGATTCCCTGAGCTCTTTGTCACTCTCTCTTAAATATCCAGAAGAACCCCAAAGTTACCAAATGGTATTGTCCGTTTATCGCAGCGTTTTTAGCATATAACTTTTGGGGGTTTCAAGTGAATTACTTTGATTTCTGTGGGAGGCTGTCCCTCATTTACATACAGGAGGTAATTTGTGTGAAAGACCTGGGAGTAGTCTATTTTCAAAATATATGGCTACCTGTTCTATTGTTAAGAGAATGAGACCCCTTTACCAGACACACAGAGACCTTTCAAATGCAAACATGAATTGTTGTATTGTAATAAACTCTGATTAAGAAATGTGGTTTTGGTGACCTCTGCAGTGTCCTGTGTTCAGATGGAAATGAGGGGAGAGAGGGGGAGAGTAAGTAAAGGGAGTGGAGGTGGAGGGTTATGCATAAGGTGTGGAGCTTTTGCTTCTCTCAGTTGGGTGTGTTGCTTTTGGCTTGCGAGACAGAGTTCAGGTGTTGATTCTCGTGAGAGTTCCTTGTTTTTTCAGACTGTGACTTTCTTCTGGTCCAGCCAAATGGCATCAATGATCTTACACTACACAACAGTCTCAGCATAAGTCAGAGCTAGAGGAGCAGAACAAAGAGCTCCGTGCTAGAGTATCCTCTTTGACTAAGAAATTTAACTGCAACAAAGCTGCAGCAAAAACTGATGTGGAAGAAGTTAGTCAGCCTGATAACAATTATCCTGACTTACAAGCTTTCTTTGAAACAGATGTAGCCATCCAATCAGTAACTGATGTGCCTGTAGATTCAGTGAAGATATGTGGCGCTATGAGAAGATCTCAGGGAATTGAGGGAATTGAAAGTGTTCCTCCCAACTCTTCTGTTGTCCAAGTACAAACTGTTGCCAAAGCGCTAGGACCTAAAGATATAGAGAGACTATCCCAGAACTTATCCTCAGCATGCACACATTTTTCTGAATTTAGAAGAGCATTGATCAGCAAAATGCGTTTCTATGACATGTCGTTAGCAGAAGTCACACAGCTGATGTCACGAATTCTAACTGAATCTGAATTCAACAGTTTTGAGTCTGCTGTTACTTCTGAACTACAACATGCCAGTAAAGGCGATTTGAGAGAAGGTGTTTTGAAAATTCTAAAGAATATCATGGGACCATTTGTGGACAATTGGACTTTAAATAGGTGTCAGAAAGGACTGTACTGAAACTGTTCAACATTGCTTTAGCGTTCTGTCTATTATAGGCTACTGTTCGAGATCTGTTTGATGAGTCATTGTTTGTATCTATTTAAAGTTGATCTGTGTCTTAGCTTAAACTTGTTCTACCCAGTAAATGGTAATGTATAGCTTGTGTTAATAATTCCACTATCAAATGTGGGAAGCTTTAGCTTGAAGTTGCGCACTTCTTGTGTATGCAACGTTATGTGAATCTGTTCGGTATGTTCACAGGGAAAGTATTATGTGGGGGTGGGGGTTTGCCACTGTTTCTTTTTTCTTTTTTTTCTTTTTCTTTAAATGATACCTCATAGAGATAAATATAAATATCTGTCTTGGAATATTAATGGTATTAATAACAACTTAAAGAGAAAGAAAGTATTATTGTTTTTAAAGAAAAACAAGATAGATGTTGCTCTCTTACAAGAGACCCATATGACTGAGGTTGACCATTGTAAGTTGTCACGGCAGTGGCCAGGACAAGTGTTTTTTGCCTCATATAGCTCACACTCAAGAGGGGTTGCTATTTTAATAAATCGTTGAGTACCTTTTTTATTGGAATATACGGTCAAAGACAGTTATGGAAGATATATCATTTTAAAAGGACATATTGCTCCTGAGATGGTCACAATAGCAAATGTTTATGGCCCCAATCAAGATGACCCTGCATTTTTATTAATTTAAACTTCAAAATTCCCCTACCCTGTACAATTATTGGAGGTGACTTTAACTTGGTCCTAAATCCAGCAGATAGATCGCCCTTTAAATGTTCCACCTTAACCCCATCAGCAAGGGCTGTGAAGCACATAATGACTGAATTGGAACTGATTGATATCTGGAGGGCTTTTTATAAGACCCAACACAACTTTTCTTTTTTTTCTTGACCCCATAAAAGTTTCTCAAGAATAGACTTTTTTCTTCTTCATAAAATACAGGAGCACTTGGTGGACTCGTGTGAATACCTTCCACAAACTTTATCTGATCATTCACCATTAGTTCTTACAGTTAATGCCCCTACCACTAGAGCATACCCTAGAAGATGGCAATTTAGCAATTATCTTCTTAACAACTCTGATGTTAGAACATCTCTATATGATAATATAGAACATTTCCTGCTCCTTAATAAGGGTGCTGCTTTTCCAGGGGTTGTTTGGGAGTCACTCAAGGCTTACCTAAGGGGAATAATTATAGCATACTCATCTGGTAAAAAGAAAAAATATCAAAATCAACTGAATTTACTTTCAAAAGACATTAAGAAATTGAAACTGGACTGTTCTGCACATGGAGATGAAAATATGTATATGAGACTAAGATCATTGCAGCTAGAGTATGATATGTTGGCCACCAAGGAAGCAGAATGTGCCTTACTTAGATCGAAACAATGTTATTATGAGCAGGGGGAGAAAATCGGTAAGTTGCTGGCCTGGCAGATATGAAAAGAAGACTCGGTAAGGTCTATAAATGCAATTCGTCAAGCTGATAACTCTATTATTAGAGACCCTAATCTGATTACTCAGGAATTTATGCAATTCTATAAGTTGTTATATGCTTCCCAAAGTACTGATTTGGTGAAAACGAACGCTTTTCTGGATAGATTGGACATATCTTCACTTACTGAGGATTGCAGGGAATGTTTAGAGAGACATTTCCATGGTTGAAATACAAGAGGCCGTGTCATCTCTAGCAGTTGGCAAGTCACCTGGTATAGATGGCTTTTCCATAGATTTCTTTACAGCTTTTTTGCCTAAATTAATTGACCCACTGAAGGATATATATGCTCATTCTATAGAGACACAATGTTTGTTTGTTTTTTGTTTGTTTTTGTTTATTAATATAGCACAATACAGCAACAGTCGTTGACCATTGTGCTGTACAAGAAATTATAAAATCAAATTAATAAAACACCAATCAAAACAATAAAACAACATAAAAGTCATATGGTACAGGAGGTAGTACATACAGAGGACAAACAAAGACATGCTCAGGACGACTCAGATGTTAAAAGCCTTTTCTAAAAGGTGAGTTTTAAGTTTTACTTTAAACAGACATTCTGAAGAGATTATCCTAATAGATAAAGGTACGCTATTCCACAGTTTGGGGCCGACTATGGCAAAAGCCCGGTCTCCCTTTCTTTTTAACCTTGTTCTAGGAGCCTTTAACAATTTCTGATTTGATGACCTTAAACATCTCGCAGATATGTTAACAGTCATGAGTTCAGATAAATAAGATGGTGCCAGACCGTTTAAGACCTTAAAAACAAAGAGTAAAATCTTAAACTCTACTCTAAAATGAATCGGCAACCAACGCAGAGAGAGTAAGACGGGGATGATGTGCTCAAATTTACGAGTGCTAGTAAGGAGTCTAGCAGCTGCATTTTGGACTAATTGCAGGCGGTTCATATAGGAATGACCAATACCTATATAAATTGAATTACAATAGTCCAGACGAGAAGATATAAATGCATGGATTATTTTCTCACTAAGCTGCCTAACACTTGATTTAGACTGCCAGAAAAAGCTAATGGTCCAAACACAATTGCCTCAGTCTTACTCTCGTTTAAGTTCAAAAAATTATTGGACATCCAAGCCTTAATATCTGACAAACAGGCAGTTAGGGCAGACAAACCAGCATTATCATTTTGCTTGATGGGCACATATATTTGAGTGTCGTCTGCATAAAAGTGAAAAAATATTCTGTGTTTTCTAAAATTTGAGCCCAAAGGGAGCATATATAAAGAAAACAAAATGGGAGCAACAATAGATCCCTGGGGAACCCCACAAGTCAGACGCGCTTTGGAGGATAAACATCCATTTATATAAACAGAAAAGGTTCTTCAACAATGGTTTAACAATAGCATGCTTTAGATATTCTGGAACAAATCCAACAGAAAGACTTATTTATTATTTCTAAGATACAAGGCCCAATAACATCAAAAACCTGAACAAGTAGGCATGCTGGAAAAACGTCAGTTTCAGATGTGGTTGGTTTTAACTTCATAACCAGTTTATGAAGATAGTTTATCGAGATAGTTTCAAAGACATTAAAAGATTAGGTACAAGCCGAAAAAGAGGAAGGATCATAATTTATGGCGAGAAAAAGCTGTCTAATGTCATGTATCTTGTTTGTAAAATACCTTAAAAAGCATTCACAAGAAGCAACTGGGTCATCAAAGTGCAGATAATTTGACGGATTTATCACCAAGTTAATTGTAGAAAACAAAATCTTGGGTCTTTGATAATTTCTAGCTATGATGTCAGAGAAATACTTTGATTTGGCCTCCTTCACAGTTAACTAACTTTGATAGTTAGTTAATGAAGTACGTAGTATCTCCAACGACACATGTAACTTGCATGTAATCTTTTTCCATTTACATTCTGCATGTCGACCTACTTGCCTAAGAGCCCGTGTATCAGTATTTAACCATGGCTCTGCCTTAGGTTTGAGTTGCTTACTCCGAAAAGGAGCAATAGAGTCTAAAATTTGCAATGTATGCCAGAAACACTCGAGCAAGCTATGATAACCCTTTTACTTAAGCCTGGTAAGGACCCCTGTTAGTACGGCTCCTATAGACCGATCTCATTGCTCAATTCAGATTATAAGATATTCACGAAAATTCTTGCATTAAGGCTGGAAAAAGTAATTTCACAATTGGTACACACTGATCAGAAAGGATTTATTCAGAATAGATCTCTTGTTGATAATGTTCGGAGACTTCTAAATGTAATTTTTTCTGCCTCTCAGGTGGACATCCCTGTTATTGCTGTTTCTATAGATGCCGAAAAGGCCTTCGACCAAGTTGAATGGCCATATCTGCTCTCAGTCCTTCAAAAGATGAATTTTGGTCCTAAATTTCTCAGTATGGTTAAAATGCTCTTTAACCACCCAACAGCAGTCATTCAGACCAACACTGAGATCTCCGCTCGGTTTTCCTTGAAGCGAGGCACAAGACAGGATTGCCCATTGTCGCCCCTTTTATTTGCTCTAGCGATAGAGCCTTTAGTTACTGCAATTCGTTCAAATGATGCTACTTGCGTCCTTCAATCTCAGCATTTAATTTCATTATATGCAGATGATATCATGCTGTATTTGACTAATATAGATTCTTCTATACCAGCCTTATCAATTTATTATATCCGACTATAAAATTAATATGAATAAGAGTATTTCTATGCCTCTCATTATGGTTGCTACTCGGCTAGCCCTTAAGAACTTTCCCTTTTCTTGGAGTACAGATAAATTCACATATTTGGGATTACAAATACCCAGGGAATTATTTCTCGATTCTTATGGAAAGGGAAAGTGCCACGAGTCAAGTAAAGTGTGCTATTTATGCCATTCCGGAATGGTGGATTAAGCTACCCAATTTTTATTTATATTATTGCGCAGCTCAGTTACGTGCAGTCTGGATTTGGCAATCAAACTGTGTCTCCACTCCTAGTTGGCGACAAATAGAAGAGGCACAAATACAGGGTATAGCTCTCT
>NW_015507459.1:10592-12287 GCF_001515645.1 Sinocyclocheilus grahami | reverse complement strand
AAAACAAAATCTTGGGTCTTTGATAATTTCTAGCTATGATGTCAGGGAAATACTTTGATTTGGCCTCCTTCACAGATCTTTGATAGTTAGTTAAATGTCATGTATCTTGTTTGTAAAATACCTTAAAAAGCATTCACAAGAAGCAACTGGGTCATCAAAGTGCAGATCATTTGACGGATTTATCACCAAGTTAATTGTAGAAAACAAAATCTTGGGTCTTTGATAATTTCTAGCTATGATGTCAGGGAAATACTTTGATTTGGCCTCCTTCACAGATCTTTGATAGTTAGTTAATGAAGTACGTAGTATCTCCAACGACACATGTAACTTATCTTTTTCCATTTACATTCTGCATGTTGACCTACTTGCCTAAGAGCCCGTGTATCAGTATTTAACCATGGCTCTGCCTTAGGTTTGAGTTGCTTACTCCGAAAAGGAGCAATATAGTCTAAAATTTGCAATGTATGCCAGAAACACTCGAGCAAGATATGATAACCCTTTTACTTAAGCCTGGTAAGGACCCCTGTTTGTACGGCTCCTACAGACCGATCTCATTGCTCAATTCAGATTATAAGATATTCGCAAAAATTCTTGCATTAAGGCTGGAAAAAGTAATTTCACAATTGGTACACACTGATCAGAAAGGATTTATTCAGAATAGATCTCTTGTTGATAATGTTAGGAGACTTCTAAATGTAATTTTTTCTGCCTCTCAGGTGGACATCCCTGTTATTGCTGTTTCTATAGACGCCGAAAAGGCCTTCGACCGAGTTGAATGGCCATATCTGCTCTCAGTCCTTCAAAAGATGAATTTTGGTCCTAAATTTCTCAGTATGGTTAAAATGCTCTATAACCACCCAACAGCAGTCATTCAGACCAACACTGAGATCTCTGCTCTGTTTTCCTTGGAGCGAGGCACAAGACAGGATTGCCCATTGTCGCCCCTTTTATTTGCTCTAGCGATAGAGCCTTTAGTTATTGCAATTCGTTCAAATGATGCTACTTGCGGCTTCACAGTCCTTCAATCTCAGCATTTAATTTCATTATATGCAGATGATATCATGCTGTATTTGACTAATATAGATTCTTCTATACCAGCCTTTTCAATTTATTATATCCGACTATAAAATTAATATGAATAAGAGTATTTCTATGCCTCTCATTATGGTTGCTACTCGGCTAGCCCTTAAGAACTTTCCCTTTTCTTGGAGTACAGATAAATTCACATATTTGGCATTACAAATACCCAGGGAATTATTTCTCGATTCTTATGGAAAGGGAAAGTGCCACGAGTCAAGTTAAGTGTGCTATTTATGCCATTCCGGAATGGTGGATTAAGCTACCCAATTTGTATTTATATTATTGCGCAGCTCAGTTACGTGCAGTCTGGATTTGGCAATCAAACTATGTCTCCACTCCTGGTTGGCGACAAATAGAAGAGGCACAAATACAGGGTATAGCTCTCTCTGCAACACCTTTTGTCCCTATAAACTGTTTGAAGAAACTGACTTCTAACCCTCTGATTGTTGGTACTTGTAAAATTTGTGTAGATTTGTGCAAAAAGTTGAATTGCAGGCAGACTCTGTTTAGATCCACTGCATTCTATTATAATCTCTTTCTACCTCCTGTTCTTAAAGATGGTATTTCTAAACAGTGGTATGCTCATGGCATTCAAACTTTTGACAAGCTTTATGA
>NW_015507459.1:6064-6941 GCF_001515645.1 Sinocyclocheilus grahami | reverse complement strand
CCTATAAACTGTTTGAAGAAACTGACTTCTAACCCTCTGATTGTTGGTACTTGTAAAATTTGTGTAGATTTGTGCAAAAAGTTGAATTGCAGGCAGACTCTGTTTAGATCCACTGCATTCTATTATAATCTCTTTCTACCTCCTGTTCTTAAAGATGGTATTTTTAAACAGTGGTATGATCATGGCATTCAAACTTTTGACAAGCTTTATGAGGGGGACACACTTATGTCTTTCGAACAACTACAACAGAAATACTTTCTCCCTTCTAAATTTTTCTTTAAGTACCTACAGGTTAGACATTATATTCAGACATAGCAAGGTGGTTGTTCATCGAACCTTTCTCTTTCCCCTCTCGAGGCCATCCTGTTTGATAAAAGAGATCCTAAGGGTTTTATCTCATTTATGTATGGAAAGTTACTCCAGGCGATGAATGGTGTTGTTTGTAATGCTAAATCTAAATGGGAAAAAGACCTGGACTATTTATTTACTGATGATGAGTGGGAAACGATATGCGAGACAGCTCACACTTTGTCTTTTAATAGCCGTCATAAACTAATTCAATTTAATGTAATACATAGAGTTTATTATACCCCAGCCAGACTAAATACCTTTAAAAGTACTTACTTTGTCCTAGATGTAAAGTTGACAGAGGGACTCTCTTACATATGCTGTGGTCTTGCCTTGATCTAGAGAACTACTGGAAAGGGATCTTGGAGATCCTCGCTATAGTTGTTGGTACTAATGTACCCAGGGAGCCCAGACTTATCTTGCTGGGGGACACTTCACTACTTAAAGAACAAAAGGGGGTTAATCTGAGGTTTGTAAAAATAGCTCTTCTAGCAGCCATAAAATGTATAATGTTGAAATGGAAGGATTC
>NW_015507459.1:2948-5942 GCF_001515645.1 Sinocyclocheilus grahami | reverse complement strand
CACTAGTCCATCCTTACCTCACTGTTCTTTAGGTGTCGCAGGAATTAAGAAATAGGGAAAAAAGGAACAACAATAGCAGACTCAGATCGAACAAAGGATACAACCCTAGTGTTTGCAGACTTTTACAACAAATACTACCCTGTCGTCTTTTGTTTTCTTTCTTACTCTGTGTAGATACCACTTGATGGCTGTCCCGAGACCCATACGCACCAACCTCCTCACCTGCGTATGAAGCCACAACCTCTAAAAGACAACTAGACTCACTGCCGAGCCAACTGTCACGGAAGACAAATTTTTAAAAAATAAAATACACAACGCAGAGAATCACATACGGGAACTTCAGTCATCCATCAACATGATCAAGATTGCCGTACTAGTAATCATCATGGACATCACACAAAGTGTAGACTCCAGAAATAACATATTCTTAGAGCTGATGAATATGTCAAGAAATGCCTTGTTTGTTGGAAAGTACATTTGCATGCCACACCCGCCTTCAGTAGGAGCAGGAATCCCATGGGTGGCACAGCCCATCTCCAACTGTGACACGTGTACCTTATTCGAAGTTCATAACAGTGGAATATACAACAAGAGTACATGTCACAACATCACAACTCCTCCAGCTTCTCCATGTGGCATTCCTGGATTACCATCCTGCAACCTAACTTCAGCTACTCCCATCATGACAGATCTACTCTTGCCAATGACTTTTCATTGGTGCATGGAAAATTATGCTCCAGCCTCGACTCCATTAGGTGAAATTCCTCGTGAACGTTGCAGCCTTGTGGTCGAAATGAGAAACGAATCCCATGTGGACATTACTCCATCAGCAGGGAGAGAGGAAATGGACTTAGAAGGGTGTCTCCACAGGACACCATCTCTCCCGAAACTCTTCGCAATACATCAGTGGTGTATGATTCCTCCACCAACTGGCACCTTTTGGTTATGTGGAACTTCTGTCTACAACATCCTACCCAGCCAATTCAACGGCAGGTGCACCCTGGTTTATGTTCTACCGGCTATCAGAGAAAATACACACTCCACCCCAAACTCTCCACATCGACATAATTCAGCTCTTACCACGAACAAAGAAGATGGCTGCATTCCAGGACTCACTTGTGCACAAACATGGTGGTCAAGAACTCTTGGAGCATTAATCCCATCTTATGAATCAGAATCAGAAAGAGCTTTATTGCCAAGTATGTTTGCATATACAAGGAATATCTCAGGCCAGGGGGTCATGATAAAGTCATTCAGAAAAAAGCCGTTAGAGCCTAAGTGGCACGGACCCCATCAAGTGATGTTGATTACAGCAGCTGCAGTGTTGTGTCAGGGAAGGAAAACCTGGACTCATGTGTCACACTGTAAAGTTGTTCCCCCATCTACAGGGATAGGATAGGACCAGTGAGCCAGTGAGGAGCCCAGGGAAGAACTGAAGCAATAGGCTTCGGGGGCCAACCCTGCAGTGAAGACTCCCTCTCCCCATCCACCCATCCACTAGTCCATCCTGACCTCATTGTTCTTTAGGTGTTGCAGGAATTAAGAAATAGGGGAAAAAGGAACAACAATAGCAGACTCAGATCGAACAAAGGATACAACCCTAGTGTTTGCAGACTTTTACAACAAATACTGCCCTGTCGTCTTTTGTTTTCTTTCTTACTCTGTGTAGATACCACTTGATGGCTGTCCCGAGACCCATACGCACCGACCTCCTCACCTGCGTATGAAGCCACAACCTCTAAAAGACAACTAGACTCACTGCCGAGCCAACTGTCACGGAAGACAAATTTTTAAAAAATAAAATACACAACGCAGAGAATCACATACGGGAACTTCAGTCATCCATCAACATGATCAAGATTGCCGTACTAGTAATCATCATGGACATCACACAAAGTGTAGACTCCAGAAATAACATATTCTTAGAGCTGATGAATATGTCAAGAAATGCCTTGTTTGTTGGAAAGTACGTTTGCATGCCACACCCGCCTTCAGTAGGAGCAGGAATCCCATGGGGGGCACAGCCCATCTCCAACTGTGACACGTGTACCTTATTCGAAGTTCATAACAGTGGAATATACAACAAGAGTACATGTCACAACATCACAACTCCTCCAGCTTCTCCATGTGGCATTCCTGGATTACCATCCTGCAACCTAACTTCAGCTACTCCCATCATGACAGATCTACTCTTGCCAATGACTTTTCATTGGTGCATGGAAAATTATGCTCCAGCCTCGACTCCATTAGGTGAAATTCCTCGTGAACGTTGCAGCCTTGTGGTCGAAATGAGAAACGAATCCCATGTGGACATTACTCCATCAGCAGGGAGAGAGGAAATGGACTTAGAAGGGTGTCTCCACAGGACACCATCTCTCCCGAAACTCTTCGCAATACATCAGTGGTGTATGATTCCTCCACCAACTGGCACCTTTTGGTTATGTGGAACTTCTGTCTACAACATCCTCCCCAGCCAATTCAACGGCAGGTGCACCCTGGTTTATGTTCTACCGGCTATCAGAGAAAATACACACTCCACCCCAAACTCTCCACATCGACATAATTCAGCTCTTACCACGAACAAAGAAGATGGCTGCATTCCAGGACTCACTTGTGCACAAACATGGTGGTCAAGAACTCTTGGAGCATTAATCCCATCTTATGAATCAGAATCAGAAAGAGCTTTATTGCCAAGTATGTTTGCATATACAAGGAATTTGTTATAGTGTCACAAGCTTCCAGTACACTGAGACAACAACAACACACAGATAATAAAAGTGAGATGTGAATAAAATACACATGCATAAATATAAACCACAAAAAAAAGAATAAATTGTATGTACAGGTGTGCTATAGATGCAATAGGAATAGAATAAAATAAAATAAGTTGTAGGGATGTACTAGGGTTTAGGGTGATAAATAAGTATAAGGTTATTGCACATACTGTACTTTAATTGCACAATGGGAGAACATTAACTGTTCATGAGGTAGATT
>NW_015507459.1:0-2669 GCF_001515645.1 Sinocyclocheilus grahami | reverse complement strand
TTTGTATTTTGTGAGAGTTATTAGAACTCTCAAAGGGGGAACTGTTGGATTACAAATTTATAAAATGTTATATCTAGGTTCCAATGTAATAGTATATAAACTGAAAAAAGTTAGGTACATAGTGTTTTACATTTTGAGGTAAAGATGATAACATTCTAAGAAGATCAAGTCAGGCAGCCCAGGTGTCTGAGACATTAACCTTTTGTATTTATGCACTTCCTGACCAGTGGGCAGGGTCCCAAGTTAAAGGTGAATGCTAAGCTCAAGGCACAGCTGTGCCTTTGTCTCTATGATAGTGTAAATGTATGGGCGATACTTTAGCACCTATGCATTTGAATGACAATGTTATGCTAATGAGATCAGGGCTGGAGAAATTCCGGTAATGGGCTGATTCCTGTATTGCATTGGCATGCTTTGTTTAGATTGTCTCCACCTCTACTGAATGAATCCCGCCTCCTTAAAATGTATATAAACTCTACTGTGCCGAGCTATAGTCAGACTTGGATGACTGCAGCGACGCACAGCAAGTCCTCAATAAAGAGTAACTTCTGTATGAAAGATATCCCAACGTCTCATGGTCTCTGCTTCGACGAGGAAAAAGTTTCCTACACATGCTACATCTGAGATGAGTTTTGATAAGCTTTAGGCAGGAGAAGCTGCGCTCACATGCAGCAGAACTTACTGGAATTGCAACTGCAATTTTACACAGCCTAAAGAATTCCTGGAAAACATCCTTGAAAGGCTCAACAAAAACAGCAAGGTCTAATATACTGGATAGTTTCTGTATCCCCTGTTTTAACTTTCAATCCAAAATGGTCTTTACTTGGTATAGCTCATTTACAAAGTCTTCAAGATCAGACCCATACATCCTAGCAAAATGGAAACAGAACATCCTTTTCACATAATGTTTCACTAGAAGGATTCAGAGCTTGGATACCCCTCATTATGTCACAATTTTGTTCTGAAAATCTAGTCCTCAGCTCATTTAGTATCATGTCCAAAACCTGGTAAAATATCCCTGCTCTGAAAAACACTTTGCTGTTCAGAGCTGCTTGACTTCCTATTGTTGACATGACACAGGTTGCTTCTAGCTTAGAGCTTAGCTTCCTCTTTCATTTGGGAATGGTTTCTGTACAGATATTACACTGCTCAGCAATACTCAGAACTGTTGTCCAGACATCATCAAATACCTTCTCATTTCTATAATTTTTCAAATGTGCAAATGAGTGCCTTCACTAGGTCTACTGCTTTTGCTAAATCAAGACATGAAGACTTTAGCATGTCAGAAAGGAATTTTGCATCTCCAAGAAGTTTTTTAAATGTTGCTAGAAATGCAATAAACCCCAGGTCAATTTGGAACAGAAGGGCTTGGGCATCTACTGACCATTCCCCAGTTTGTTCCCCAGCTATTTCTTCTAGGACTCGTACTACTGCTGGCAACCTGTCCATTAAATTGCGACAGGCCAAATACCTGCATGACCACGTGTGTCACTCAAACACTGAAGTTCTCTGGGAGCACCTGGATACATTTCACCTTGAATTTGCAGCCACTTTTGGTGCACCACTGATCCAAACATGAATACATATAGTTTTTGTAAAAAGGAAAAGAAGCACCTAGCTTCTGGGATGGCTTTTACTGTGTCAACCAGCACAAGGTTGAGGCAGTGAGCATTACAGTGCACATAAAAGGCTTGCTTTGCCAATTGCTTTAGACGTGACTGCAGCCCCATCATAAGACTGACCTACAAGATTACTCTTGTATTCCAGGCCATATCTTTCCAGAGTATCAATAATCTTTTGTGTCAGTGCTTCAGCATCTAAAACGTTCATTTATTGAACCATTGTAGTAGTACCTTACTACAAATTAAATCTGCTCTTTAGTTTCATCTGCTAGTATGCTGAAAACTTCACTTTTCTTGACCTCTTTTATTATTGAGGTGCGCACCATCTCTGCTAAGCAAGACAGGATCTCATTCTGGATATCAGCGCTTGTATATTTTGCATTGCCACCTGCGTTCATTTTCTTCATAATGTTAGGATTATGTTTTGCATCAGCTCCAATATACCTAAAAAGTTCCCTTTCCTGTCTGATTCCATTGTTTCATTGTGCCCTCTTTGGCCAATATGTTATGTTGCAGTGTAAAGCAAGACCTCAGTTCAATACAAAACCTATTCTATTTGTATATTTAGATGTTAATAATACAAGTAGGTTATTAGAAAAATATTTTTTATGTTTGCAGGTACAACTTATGTAACCTAAATAGACATACCTGCTGGGCAATGACTGACTACATGGGTGTTTTTGCTCATCTCTGATTCTGGTATGATCTGAGTCATCTCTATTGATAAATGCTCCATCTCTGACTGTACATCTGCTTTCTCCTTGTCTCTCTTAGAGGCAGACATTTCCACTGCTTCTTTCCTTTCTGCATCATTCATTTCCCCTGCCTCATTTTTATGTTCAGTTTTGCTGTTACTAGTCCTCTTTGTAAAAAAGGAATGTATTTTCCTATCTTGCTCTGCTTTCCTTTTCATATTCTGTACAGTTCAGACAAACATACCTACCGTATTAAGAAACACTTGTATTATTACATTTAACAGCTACAGTATTAGACAAAACAGCAACAGACCCATAATGTAAGATTGTGTAATGTTTTTTTTTAAACTTT
>NW_015507458.1:59970-71354 GCF_001515645.1 Sinocyclocheilus grahami | reverse complement strand
CGAGTAACCAAAATAATCATGGAAACGTCGTCGGTTAAACTTAAGAAAATTGCTTTTGACATTTAGTAAGACTAATCAGTTGATTAAATGTTTAGACTGAAAGCATGGCGTAACTGTGTTTTAAAAAGTTGGAGGAGCAGGACTTTGGGTTTAATTTATCTAGAGAAAACTAATGTTTAACGTGATATTTTCGTCTTTACATCTATTGTAACTCAATATGTTATTAGTCCCGAGCTTCCAACATCAGAGATCCGCGTTAAGGTGGTAGAACAATTAAGTGTATCAGAGGATCATTCTAATTATAAATCCTCGAATAGTTTTTTAAAGATATAAAAATATGTTCATACGTGATTGCATTTGAAGAGCAGGGACACGTCTATGCTTTTGTTTTGTGATTTCAGCAATAGTCTCTGCAACAGCGTTAGGCTTAAGTGATAACTTTAGCGTGTCTGTGTAGACTGCGCACGAGCCACAGGAGAACACTGACCTCTGCAGATAACAGCCTTGAAAGCACATGCACATCTCAGATAAGTCTATTATTATGTCCAATTTGGATTTTGAGACTTTATTTTCACACCGGTTGAAAAGCATTTGTTTCTGTGTAGTGACGCACATTTGCAAATTTTTCAAATCGTGTACACGTTAATGAATTGCACTGGGCCTTGTTCGTTGGTAGTTGTGTGTGTGAGCGTCGTGAAATGCTGTAAACTGCGAAAATGAAGTCTCAAAATCCAAATGAACCGAACAAGATCGACTCGAACAATTAATGCACGCGTGTCACCTGATCCACATATGCACGGATTCCTTTTTGCAGTTTTGCATGCAGAACAGAACATTTTTATTCACAAACATGTCTGTATTTGTACAAATCGCTGCACAATCATTTCATCCTGAATTCCACAGACTCAAATTGAAAGGTATTTGTTTGTGGTTAGTAAGATACATGTATAAAATGTATGCAGTGCATGGATAATTGTGCGTGCGTCTATTAATCATTTAGAGTCTAATATCACCCCATACTGTAGCCATCACTTTAGAAGTGAGGGGGACATAAATGTTCATTTCTAATGTTAGTTAATGTTGTTATCATGTTAATGTTAATATATATTATACTATTTAAAATAACTGTTTTCTATTTTAATATATTTAATATTTAATATATTTATTCCTGTGATCAAAGCTAAATTTTCAGCATCATTACTCCAGTCTTCAGATCCTTCAGAAATCATTCTAATATGCTGATTTGCTGTTCAAGAAACATTTATTATTATTATTATGATTATTATTATTATCAATATTTAAAACAGTTGAGTAATTTTTTTTTCAGGATTCTTTAATGATTTGAAAGAGTCAAAGCTTAACATCTATCTGAAAAAAAAAGCTTTTGTAACATTATACACTATATCATTCAAAAGCTTGGAGTCTGTTTTTTTTTTTGGTGAGCAGAAGATAATTATTTAAAAATCATAAAAAATCTTACTGTTCAAAAACTTTTGACTGGTAGTGTATATAGACAACAATCTTATTTCTAGCTTTTAATTGTCTAATAAATCAGATACACTGCTGGACAATAACCAGTAATAATGATTTGTTTATATGCTACAAACACTTTTTCTTTTTTTCTTTTTTATCACATAATAAGGCAGAATAGTTTCTATAATAAATGCTGTCAATTAGTACTGCATTGTTCATATACTTTATTTATTACCTGGAGGTGACATGAAAAACACAAATAAACCATATATTGTCGCAATCGTGTGTTTAATGTCTTTATGTTTCAAACGTTTCTGTTTTTCTGTGAAAACAACTGTTGTTGTTTTTCTTCATACAGCGATAGCTGGACGCTTTTGTCCATATTCGGGATTTCCTGGTATGACTTTCTAGCGAGAGCGCCCTCAGGCTTCGAGTATGAATGAAACACACACTGCATAAGAGTGTTTAGTGCTCCGTAATGTTCATATCGCATCATTCTGGGTCCGAATAAAACATCAGGTCAATCACAGACTATCCTGTCTCTTTGAATTTAAATCTATTCACACCGGCCCTTGAAAACCTCTATGCGAATACGCTTGCCCGAAAAGTGTTTGCTCATCAAAATTAAGACTGAAGGTGCTTCTCAGTCGGATGGTTCTATAGCGATAGTCCTTGTAGATTTCCAGCATAGATTCTTACTTAGTATTGATACTGCACCTTCAGGTTGAAATTATGACTGGGAAAGGTTTTGATACCTGAGTTTCCAGGTTCAAAGTATTCATACATTTTCAACATGCTGGTTTATGTAGTAAATTGTAGGTATTATTCTTTTCCCTAAAACTGTGAACATGTTAGCTCACATATTGTACTATTGTTTTTGTTGTTGTTGTTGTTTTTTTATTTTGTTTTTTACACTTTGATAATTGTGTGTATTTGAACTAGAGATATGCTACAATAAACCTGGTTTTCATGTTTCTGGCAACAACGCACTTGAACATGACATACTCGTAATTACTGAACAACTTCAGCAGTAAGATATTACACATAGTACATGAAGACAGCATGAACATTAAAGTCTAGTTAGTCCACATGCGAAGGATACACTTGATACATCCATCAAAACAGGCTGAATGATAGATGCAAAGCTGTCTCCGGATCCTTCAAAATCAGATGGCTTCACTAGGATACAACCTTCTGATTGAGAAGCACACTGAAGTGTCAGTGCAGAAGGAGAATATTAGATGCAGGCATCCAGTATTTAAGATGATAATCAGATATTAGTCTGCCATCTGCAAGCAGAAGCCGTTTGACTTCAAAAAATAGTAGTGTAAGACTGGGTGATACAGATTTAAAAGACAATGGAGCTGACAATTTCTGTTTTACTTCATTAATCTGAAAGTATTCATGAAATGTATAGTTGCCAGTTTTACTGCAAATTTGTTGTTATTGTCCTTTTGAAGATAATTACCATATAAAGGTCTTAAATCAGTAGAAAGAGGAGGGGAACACATCTCCAAAATGAGTCACTGCGTGGAGACAGAGGAGGAGAAAGAAGAGTATGGTGCAGAACCCAGCTGTGTGAAGAGTGATCAGTCCATGCGCAACCCCAATCATTTCAGTGATGGAGCAGTGACCTCTGACCCCAGGTAAAATAAGATAACTTTTATTCAAAACAATTTCCAGTACATTCATGCTACACTGTGCAACACTAGCTGGTGTTTGGGACAAGACATTGATAGACAAACAGTAGCTAGGTCCAGAATTTGTAAATAGACGAAGAAAGAAAATAGTTGTTTTCAAAATACAGTATGTAAGAATCCACCATCCAGCCCAAAAAGCGGAATCCAGCGGCCTGGTCGAAGGTTTAATGCGTATTCGGTCTTTTACTTGCACTTCTGAATTTATCAGGATTTAGTTTGAATTTTAGTCTAGCTCCGTTTTCAATCTGACTCCAATTTCATTAAATTTAGGCAATATTTCTAATCAAAAGCTGATCACAGATATCAATTGTTTATTAATTTAGATATTTGAGTATTCTGGAAATCCCATACTTTCAATTCTTCGTTCATTAAGGACCTAACATCGCTTAGAAATTAACTCGGCCAACTGTGAATGCACGGACACAAACTCGCCAGTTCTGAACTTACTCAGAGGATACAGGGTGATTATAATACCTTTAAGTGCTAACCCTGCTAGCAAATAACAAAAAGTTTATTTTTTTTCTATAATCACGAAAACTGTAACTTGTTAAGCCAGGTAACAGACAGAAAATTTTAGTCTAGCTCCGTTTTCAATCTGACTCCAATTTTAAGTGATCACTAAATTTAGGCAATGTTTCTAATTAAAAACTGATCACAAATATCGATTGTTTATTAATTTAGATACTTGAGTATTCTGGAAATCCCATACTCTCAATGAATCATTCATTAAGGACCTAACATCGCTCAGAAATTCACTCGGCCGACTGTGAACACAAACTCGCCAGTTCTGAACTTACTCAGAGGATACAGGGTGATTATAATACCTTTAAGTGCTAACCCTGCTAGCAAATAACAAAAAGTTTATTTTTTTTCTATAATCACGAAAACTGTAACTTGTTAAGCCAGGTAACAGACAGAAATCATAAGATCCCTAATGGAGAGCCCCCTGCCCCGCTCGTTGGTACTTAAGTATGATCTGCCCTGGACGCAGATTTGCGGAAATGTTAGACTACACAGTAAAACCCCCAGTGTAGTCTTTGCAACTTCAGGGATCTTATCTATGCACAATCAGCTTTTTAACACTCCAAAGAGAAAGGAAAACTTGAAATCGCATCATATGACCCCTTTAAATCAACACTCCCAATATTTATATAATCCACACTCAGAGTATTAAAAGTAACACTGAAGCAGTGTTAAAGTTAATGACATAATTAGTTTAGTAATTGAGTGATGATTGAGCATTATTGATGAACACCTGCTGTTAACAAACTGAATCACTGAAAGAAAGAGAAACAAGAACAGAACAAAAGAGACGAGATGAGCAGAAATACAAGAACTACACAACTGACTTCAGCCACAGCCTTAGATGAAATCAACACAAGATAAAAGAAGACATTAATTCTCTCAAGATCTCGGCAGAGGATGATTAAACAACTCCACAAACAGCATCACCAACTTCACACATTACTAACCAGACTGACTTTAGATGTTGATGTTCTAGTTTTGTTTGAATTACCATTACCGAGGTCAGTGTTTCCTTTAGTTGGGCTCTTGACCCTTGATTTAAAACAATACAATTATTTTGGTTGCTATATCTGTGTGTTTGTTTAGACATGTTGTTATAGCAATAGAGTGTTGATGGTTATAGTTCAATAAAGAAATTATCAGCATTTGGGTACTTCCATAACTGATTTTTCTCAGAGCATTGCCATTGACTGGTTTAGCTCTTGTTTAATTTAATTCTAAGTTCAACTAAAGTAAACGCTGACCTTGCTAATGGTAATTCAAATGAAACAAACATCAACATCTAAAGTCAATCTGGTTAATAAT
The DNA here is from genome assembly GCF_001515645.1 of Sinocyclocheilus grahami. Lineage (NCBI taxonomy): Eukaryota > Metazoa > Chordata > Actinopteri > Cypriniformes > Cyprinidae > Sinocyclocheilus > Sinocyclocheilus grahami. The sequence goes on along the minus strand of NW_015507458.1, from coordinate 66,351 downwards.
GAGTGGAGCTGGTGATGCTATTTGTGGAGTTGTTTAATCATTATCTGCTGAGATCTTGAGTGATCTCATTTTTTCTGTTCTTGTTTCTCTTTCTTTCAGTGATTCAGTTTGTTAACAGCAGGTGTTCATCAATAATGCTCAATCATCACTCAATTACTAAACTAATTATGTCATTAACTTTAACACTGATTCAGTGTTACTTTTTTAACACTCTGAGTGTGGATTATATAAACACTGGGAGTGTTGATTTAACACTGGGGGTTTTACTGTGTGAATGGAAAATAGCAGAGTGTACCACTCAGGAGGAGAACAATTTCAACATAGACAGACACACATGCAACTTGAAATTGCTATACAATTCCAGTATTACAGTTTTTCCAATTTTACACAAGACACATGGTCTAGATGCATAGCATCTACAACCTTAAACCTAAGTGTTTCACACACTTACAGTAAAGCAGTGTAGGGATTTCATGAACAGGACACTGATGCGCCACTGAATCACCATCATGAGGCTTCAAATTAATTCAATCAGGAGTCAACAAAGCTTTCTTTGTATCAGGACTGAGGGGAGTTCATTCACAACATATAGAAACCCCGATGTCTTGTGACCACCAATGGATGGAACCATTATGTCCAAACAGGAAAAGGATAAGTAAATTAACTGATGCCCTCAGCACTTGCAAAGCACGGGATATACAGCGTGGCGCCACATGACTTTCGACCATCTGCTTCCTGCATGTCTGAAACCCTTGCAAAACTTATCTGACAACAAAAGAAACAGAACCTTGCATGATGATTTTAACAGACAATCGTTTAAAACGTATAAGTAGTGAAAATGTATCCACTGTATGTGTTATTTGTTTATCGAAACCATGATATCTCAATCCTGGCCTTATAACTTTCCTTTTAGTTACTACGATTACTGTGTATGCAAAATACCTGTTGTTTGAGCTCGAATGAAAGCTTGTTTATTCACGGAACATTGGTGTTAGGGAAAAGTTTATATTGTGTATCATTTCCCGGTGATGATATTTTTATAAGAAGTTCTTAAAATCATTGCAGAAATACTCGCCACAGACGGCATGTGAGTCATGCATGATAAGGAACAGTATGGGGCGTGGCTAAACCCCGCAGCCACCATCTGATTGGACCGCGACCTGTGGGCTGGACAAAAGTCAGCCTGCTTAAAAGTGGACACTAAAGCTGTAGCTGTGTCTCAAGCTGTGTCTCATTTAGAAGGCTGCACCCTCCGGAGGTCGCATTCGAAGGCTGCATACGTCATCGAGGCTGTCTCATTTCAGAAAAGCAAGTAGGACACTTCGAATGTGACCTTCTTTCACAGGAAATGTAGTGCCATCCCATAACTCCCTTATACAATTAATGAGTTAATTTCATAACAGCAGTCATGTGTTTTAAAAGAATAAACTCAACTAGTCTTTGTGCACATGCAATTCCACAAACAACTATAATGTGCTCTATGTGCACAATGTGTTTAACACAATTATATTTTTTAATAAAAATGAAATGTATACCCGACTTCAGGAAGATACATAGTATGGAGCATATGAAATACACTCCACACTACGGGCTGATCTGGCTACAGAATCGCAATGACTGATTTGCAATTTTCTCTTAAATACTACCAGAACAAAAACAAAGAAATCTTTAAATTGGTTGTAAAAACATAAAAGGCCTTTTGGTTTATTAGGTTGCCGTGCTCCAGGGTTGCATCTGGCTGGAGATAGATAAACTTTCCCACAGGCTATAAAGGGGAACACATCCCCTCCTCAGCAGAACACAATTCTACAAAAGTTTTCAATATTTCTTATAATACAAGTGACTACTATGAAATTGAGACCAATTTACCAATCGCACAAAGACCTTCAGAACAATACCAAACATGAAAGGGAAACAACATATTCACAAGATATAACCCATGTGGCATATGGATATTCTTGCTTTTGGGGGAGAAGAGGGTAGAGTTAGAGGCAGGGAGGGGAGAGGGAGGAACGGGGTCATAAATGAGCAAGGGGAGGTGTTGTTTATTTTTTTCTCTTTGGAGATCCCTTCTCCAGATCAGATTTATTGTTTTATTGCCCGACATCTGTCCTGTGTGAGTTCCTGATATTTCGCTTCATGAGGAGTTAATTTCATAAGGAAATAATTTCACTCCTTGCAGTACATAGTGTTTCAAAGCAGCTTCTCAGAAAGTTATATCTTATTGTCTTATTGTAATGCCTAAATGCAATGTTTCTTAATTCCAGTCCTGGGGACACATCTCCCAAAGTGTTTTAGATATATCAAAAAAAATTTAACACCTGATTCATCTCATCAGCTGTGTTAAATAGGCAGAAAAGACTGAGATCTAAAACACCCTGGGAGGTGGGTCTCGAGGACTGGGGTCAATATGTATCAATATGCATTTGGTTTATTGGATCACAAGTAGACAACAGAAACACATTCCTGTTCACAATTGGTGTTTTAGTTTACCTCTCTTGTCCTCTTTTGACCACTTCTTAGCGGATTTATTTGAGGAGAGGGTCTATGGGCAGGTCACTCTTAATTTGGTCATCACCAATGTTACATCAGTATTAGCTTCTTGTGTTGTTAGCAAACAGATAATGCTGTATGTATTGTAAGCTTTTTCATATCTTTCGGTCTAAAGGATAAAATACATATCAAAGGATGTGACTGAAAAATATAAACACATCTGTCTAGTGAAATTCAACAATTCGTTGCACAGTCATTATCTGTAGGTGGAGAGGAGGTGGTCTTTTGTGGCAGTTCAAACACATTCGACCACATCTACACTAAGAAAGCAATCTGATCAAATGTGTTTTTGGCTACCTCTTGAAGTGGTCAAAAGTGGACATACTCAAAACCCAGTTTTCACCTGTATTTAGCAATGTCCCCTTTGAATCTGATGAACAAAAATGCATATTAATACCACGTGTAAACAGGACCTAAATGTTTAGACAGTGAAGAGCTGTGGGAGCATGTCCTCATTTGGCATTACAATAAATGTGCATCTAGTTACATCATGTGTAAAATGCAAGAATGAAATAATTAAATTATTTATAACTGTTTAAGTATTTAAAAAGTAATGAAAATAATTTTATTGTAAGGACAGTTATTACATTGATTAGTCTTTAGTGTCTGCATACGGTTTGTTAAAAAAAATCCCGCTCATTTATTCTACTCAGTTTAAATAATTTGCTGTGAAAGAAGTCAGTTATCCGAATAGAGAAGATGATTAATGTGGACAAATGTAAATGTGCTGTGTTGTGATTGGGTGATGATCCAATCTGGCTCATTCATTCATGGTGATTTCATGTTAAAACCATGTGTAAACGGGCTGATAGATTCCTTAAGTACACAAGAGATGTATAGACCATTGTAAAGATCACCCAATGGACCAATGGCGGAATCCAATGGTATGGGTGAAAATATTCTGTAACCATTTTACTTATACATTGTACTTAATTTATTAAAATTGTTCAACTTTTAGATCTGTGCTTAATCTGACTCCAATTTCAGATGATTGTAAAAAATATAGATTATTATTCATTTAGTTCTGTGGTATTAATTTGGATATTTGACCATTCTATCATTATCCAAGTTTTTAATTATTTATTACAGTGGGTCTGAAAGTTATAACTTTTATAAGTGGGTTATAACTTTTTATGCTTAAATTGTATTGATGTTGTGTCTTTTGTACGTTGTGATCAGATCGGTGCCGTCCTCTACATTCCACTATCAGACACACATCATGGAGGACAAAACTGAAGCAGTCCTACAGACACACACACTGGAGACTGGGGACCTGCAGAGAGTTAAATACCAGCATAAATCCAGTATGAAGAATAAATATGAGAGATTATTTGAGGGAATGAAACTCCAAGAGAATGAAAACCTCCTGAACCGGATATATGCACAGCTCTACATCATAGAGGGAGAGAGTGAAGGAGTGAATGAGGAACATGAGGTTTTACAGATGGAGAAAACAGCCAGAACAAAACACTCACAAGACACTCCAATCTACTGCAATGACATCTTTAAAGCCTCACCTGAAGCAGGATGTGAAGAGAAAGATCAGATCAAGACTGTTCTTACTAAAGGCATCGCTGGAATTGGAAAAACCATCTCCACTCAGAGCAGGAGGATGTTAAAGCTTCTGTCAGCCTCTTTATATTAATTTGGTCATCACCAATGTTACATCAGTATTAGCTTCTTGTGTTGTTAGCAAACAGATAATGCTGTATGTATTGTAAGCTTTTTCATATCTTTCGGTCTAAAGGATAAAATACATATCAAAGGATGTGACTGAAAATATAAGGAAAGCAACACATCTGTCTAGTGAAATTCAACAATTCATTGCACAGTCATTATCTGTAGATGGAGAGGAGGTAGTCTTTTGTGGCAGTTCAAACACATTCGACCACATCTACACTAAGAAAGTAATATTATCAAATGTGTTTTTGGCTACCTCTTGAAGTGGTCAGAAGTGGACATACTCAAAACCCAGTTTTCACCTGTATTTAGCAATGTCCCCTTTGAATCTGATGAACAAAAATGCATAATAATACCAGGTGTAAACAGGACCTAAATGTTTAGACAGTGAAGAGCTGTGGGAGCATGTCCTCATTTGGCATTACAATAAATGTGCATCTAGTTACATCATGTGAGAAATGCAAGAATGAAATAATAAAATTATTTATAACTGTTTAAGTATTTAAAAAGTAATGAAAATAATTTTATTGTAAGGACAGTTATTACATTGATTAGTCTTTAGTGTCTGCATACGGTTTGTTAAAAAAAATCCCGCTCATTTATTCTACTCAGTTTAAATAATTTGCTGTGAAAGAAGTCAGTTATCCGAATAGAGAAGATGATTAATGTGGACAAATGTAAATGTGCTGTGTTGTGATTGGGTGATGATCCAATCTGGCTCATCCATTCATGGTGATTTCATGTTAAAACCATGTGTAAACAGGGGCTGATAGATTCCTTAAGTACACAAGAGATATATAAACCATTGTAAAGATCACCCAATGGCCCAATGACGGAATCCAATGGTATGGGTGAAAATATTCTTTGTACTTGTATTGTACTTAATGTATTAAAATTGTTAAACTTTTAGCTCTGTGCTTAATCTGACTCCAATTTCAGATGATTATAATAAATATAGATTATTATTCATTTAGTTCTGTGGTATTAATTTGGATATTTGATCATTCTATCATTCTCCAAGTTTTTAATTATTTATTACAGTGGGTCTGAAATTTATAACTTTTATAAGTGGGTTATAACTTTTTATGCTTAAATTGTATTGATGTTGTGTCTTTTGTACGTTGTGATCAGATCTGTGCTGTCCCCTACATTCCACTATCAGACCCACATCATGGAGGACAAAACTGAAGCAGTCCTACAGACACACACAGTGGAGACTGGGGACCTGCAGAGAGTCAAAGACCAGCATAAAACCAGTATGAAGAATAAATATGAGAGATTATTTGAGGGAATGAAACTCCAAGAGAATGAAAACCTCCTGAACAGGATATATGCACAGCTCTGCATCATAGAGGGAGATAGAGAAGGGGTGAATGAAGAACATGAGGTTTTACAGATGGAGAAAACAGCCAGAACAAAACACTCACAAGACACTCCAATCTACTGCAATGACATATTTAAAGCCTCACCTGAAGCAGGATGTGAGGAGAAAGACCAGATCAAGACTGTTCTTACTAAAGGCATCGCAGGAATCGGAAAAACCATCTCTGTGCAGAAGTTCATTCTGGACTGGGCAGAGGGAAAAGCCAATCAGGATGTAGATTTCATGTTTGTGCTTCCATTTCGAGAGCTAAACTTGATCCGAGATCATCAGTACAGTCTTCACAGAGTTCTGCTGGACTTTCATCCTGAACTTCAAGATCTGGACTCAAATATTTATGAGGAGTGTAAAGTTGTGTTCATCTTTGATGGTCTGGATGAAAGCAGAATCACACTGATGTTTTCAGACGCTCAGAAAGTTTGTGATGTGACTGAGACTTCATCAGTGGCTGTGTTGATGTCAAAGCTCATGAAAGGAGAGCTGCTTCCCTCTGCTCTCATCTGGATCACCTCCAGACCAGCAGCAGCCAATCAGATCCCCTCCAAATACATCAACCGTCTGACAGAAATTCAGGGATTCACTGAGCCTCAGAAGGAGGAATATTTCAGGAAGAGAATCAGTGAGCAGCATCAAGCCAGCAGAATCATCTCACACATCAGAAGAGCAAGAAGCCTCCACATCATGTGCCACATCCCCGTCTTCTGCTGGATCTCATCCACTGTGCTTCAGAAGCTCCTGGAAGAAGATCTGAGTGCAGAAATCCCTCA
>NW_015507458.1:56427-59904 GCF_001515645.1 Sinocyclocheilus grahami | reverse complement strand
GCTTTCAAACAGCTGATGAAGGGCAATGTGATGTTCTATGAGGAGGACCTGATTGAGAGCAGCATAGACGTCACTGATGCCTCAGTGTATTCTGGGATTTACACTGAGATATTTAAGGAGGAATCTGTGATTCGTCAAAGAAAAGTCTACAGCTTCATTCATATGAGCATTCAGGAGTTTCTCGCTGCTTTTTATGCATTTTACCATTATGTAATGAAACATACTGATACATTGCAGTTTTGCGATGTGGTACATCATCTGCATAGAGATGCAGTAGATAAAGCCCTTGAGAGTGAGAATGGACACCTGGATCTGTTCCTGCGGTTCCTGCTGGGTGTCTCACTGGAGTCCAATCAGAGACTCTTACAGGATCTACTGACACAGACAGAGAACAGCTCAGAGAGCATCAGGAGAACCACACAGTACATTAAAGAGAAGATTAAAGATGGACATGGACTCTCCACTGAAAGATCAATCAATCTGTTCCTCTGTCTGCTGGAAGTGAAAGATCAGACTCTGTTCAGAGAGATTCAGGAGTTTGTGAAATCAGACAAACACTCAGAGAAGAAACTCTCTCCTGCTCACTGCTCAACAATCGCCTACATGCTTCAGATGTTAGAGGAGGGGCTGGATGAGCTGAACCTCAAGAAATACAACACATCAGATGAGGGGAGAAGAAGACTGATACCAGCTGTGAGCAACTGCACAAAAGCCCTGTGAGTGTTTAGTCATAATCAATTCATTTGAATTTACAATAATTAAGCTGACATTATTGAAATACAAGGTTAATAATTTAATTATCATGTTTCACTCTCTTCCAGTTTTGCTGACTGTAATCTCATTGCTCAGGATTGTGAAATTGTGTCATCAGCTCTACAATCCTCAAACTCTGTCCTGAGAGAGCTGGATCTGAGTAACAATGACCTGCAGGATTCAGGAGTGAAGCTGCTCTCTGAAGGACTGAAGAGTCCAAACTGTCAGCTGCAGATACTGAGGTAATAAAAACACATAAAGGGTGATGTACAGCCAGTCGGTCATAATGTTGATTTGTGTCTGACTTAGGGCTGCACGATAAATCAAAATGAAATCGCAATCGCGATTAAGCAAAAGTTGCGATTGTCATGCACATCTTGTCAGTGAAGCACTTTTCTGTGATCAGTAGTAAATCTCCATCCAAAGGGCTCTGGCCTTCGCAGAAGAAATTCAGGAAATCCCTATCCACCTTATTTTGCAACAAGGAAGTAAATACGATGACGTATTTCCTTATAATATGTTAAACTTACGTTTCACTAGCCAGGAAAGGTAAGGAGCATAGGAGCGATATGGTGGGAGGGAGTGTTTTTTTTTATCTCGTTAAATGTTTTCCCCTTTCTCAAATCGAGCTGATCTCAGATCCCTGTCTGTGTGACGTCACACAGACAGGCCCCTCCCACGATAGTTTGATTGACAGTAGCGTTTCAGCACAGACTGGACTGGTGTCTTATCTTAGACCCGCCCTGAGTGAGCTGTCATCTGTCTGCCATTGTTACACCGCCGGAGCAGATGTAGACAATAATGACTCCTAAGCGATTGAGGTGTTCTGTTGTTGGATGTAATAATGAACATAGCAGTCATCATTTACTCCCGACATCTGAGCCACTGAAGACGCAGTGGATTACATTGTTTCTGAAGGGAATGTGCCCCCGATCTACATGTCTATGTTCGCGCAAATCATTCATGATCCAGCCTCATGTACAGAAGAAGTGAGTATAATGTTTTGTAATGAATCTTTGCAAATCGTCTTTCCTAAGTTTCACGATGAATGCGGCTAAAGTAAACAGTCTCTCTGAGCGCAGCTCGGAAGAGAGGGGCGGGGTCAGCAGAGCTCATTACCATTTAAAGGAAAATGCTACAAAGTCAGCTTGATCTGAAAAGAGCTATTTTTTTACACTACCATTGACAAATTTGAACCAAACTATGTTACAGACTTTTCATTAAAACGCTAAAGAATCATATCAACTTGTGGAAAATGGGCATCCTATGACCCCTTTAATTATTTAATTTTGTTGTTTGGAGTAGACGGGTCTTGTGGAATTATAAAATTAAGAATGGCAAGGGCTAAGGGACCTTCACTGTGGAACTGTGTTGACTTGTGTAACATTATTTTATCCCCTGAGGCATAAGTGTGGTCTGTCGATGTCTGGACCTCCCACTGAGTGCAGGCATCACTGTACTGAAGGGGCAGCTGCAATGGCTCTGTTTGTGCGGTCTCATGGTCTCATGCTCATCATCTGCAAAACATAACACTGAAGTCAGTCTGATGCTCAGGAGAAACTGATCAATTCTCCACCCCCTATTTACAAAAAGTATTACAAAAAAGTAGCAAATGTACTTTGTGGCACCATGGTGTTCCAGTCGCAGTACAATGGTATTTTTATTCAATACAATCACAGTACCTGGCTTTAAGGGATCGTTCACTCAAAAATTAACATTTATCATTTACTCAACCTCGAGTTGTTCTAAATCAGATGTTGATGTTTTATTGATTAAAATGATGCCACCATCATGGAGATCAGTGTTTGCTTTAGTTGGGTTTTTGACCCTTGACTTCTGGCATGAGAAAGTCATCATGAGCTGGCCTGATTAGAATGAAGATAATGTTCTTTTTCTGTTTAGGCTTTGTACAATCAGTCCTGTGAAACTACAGCATGCAAATAAAGTGCTGCTCTAATTGTATTTTAAATCTATGCAATACTTATGCCAGTACTAATTAGACACACACAGACATCAAGAACCAGCATATGAATCTCAACAATGGTGACAATCAACAAAATGTTTAATGCTGCAATGAATGCTGGGTAACACCATAGTAAAAACTCCCATCATGCACTGCAGTATGAATGATTATTGTCACCACTGTTGAGTCAAGTCAAGTCACCTTTATTTATATAGCGCTTTTAACAATGCAGATTGTGTCAAAGCAACTGAACAGCATTAATTAGGAAAATAGTGTGTCAATAATGCAAAAATGACAATAGTAAACACTAATTTTTCAGTTAAAGGCAGTTCATCATTGAATTCAGTGATGTCATCATCCAGCTCAGTTCAGTTTAAATAGTATCTGTGCAATCAAGTCAACGATATCGCTGGAAATGAAGTGTCCCCAACTAAGCAAGCCAGAGGCGACAGCGGCAAGGAACCAAAACTCCATCGGTGACAGAATGCAGAAAAAACCTTGGGAGAAACCAGGCTCAGTCGGGGGGCCAGTTCTCCTCTGACCAGACAAAACCAGCAGTTCAATTTCAGGCTAGCAAAGTCACATTGTGCAGAGGAATCATCTGGTTCCTGTGGTCTTGTCCCGGTGGTCGTCTGAGACAAGGTCTTTACAGGGGATCTGTATCTGGGGTTCATCTAGTTGTCCTGGTCTCCGCTGTTTTTCAGGGCTGTAGAGGTTCTCTCTAGGTGCTGATCCACCATCTGGTCTGAATATGTACTGGA
>NW_015507458.1:55400-56159 GCF_001515645.1 Sinocyclocheilus grahami | reverse complement strand
GGTCATTTGTAACTCTAATGAGAGCAGTCTCGGTACTATGATACGGTCTAAATCCTGACTGGAAATCCTCACAGATACCATTTTTCTCTAAGAAGGAATATAATTGTGAGGATACTACCTTTTTTAGCATTTTGGACAGAAAAGGGAGATTCGAGATCGGTCTGTAATTAACTAGTTCTTTGGGGTCAAGTTGTGGTTTTTTGATGAGAGGCTTAATAACAGCCAGTTTTAAGGTTTTTGGGACATATCCTAATGACAATGATGAATTAATAATAGTCAGAAGAGCATCTATGACTTCTGGAAGCACCTCTTTTAAGAGCTTAGATGGAATAGGGTCTAACATACCTGTTGTTGGTTTAGATGATTTAACAAGTTTATACAATTCTTCCTCTCCTTTAGTAGAGAATGAGTGAAATTGTTCCTCAGGCAATCTATAGCAAGCTATCTGATGTGATACTATAGCTGACGTCTGCATGGTTACAATTTTATCTCTAATAGTATCGATCTTAGAAGTAAAGTAGTTCATAAAGTCATTACTGCTGTGCTGTTGGGAAGTGTCAACACCTGTTGATGCTTTATTTTTCGTTAGTTTAGCCACTGTATTGAATAAATACTTGGGGTTATGTTTGTTTTCTTCTAAAAGAGATAAGTAATCAGATAAGTAATCAGATCTAGCAGTTTTTAATGCTTTTCTATAGGATAGGTTACTTTCCCGCCAAGCAATACGAAATACCTCTAGTTTTGTTTTCCTCCAGCTGC
>NW_015507458.1:55152-55390 GCF_001515645.1 Sinocyclocheilus grahami | reverse complement strand
TGTGCTAATTATACCACGGTGTCAGACTGTTTTCCTTAATCTTCCTTAAGCGTAAAGGAGCAACTGTATTTAAAGTGCTAGAAAAGAGAGAGTCCATAGTTTCTGTTACATCATCAAGTTGTTCTGAGGTTTTGGAAATGCTAGGGAATTGGGATAAATCAGGAAGATTACTTACAAAGCAGTCTTGTGTGGTAGAAGTGATGGTTCTACCATACTTGTAACAAGGATTAGAATTCAC
>NW_015507458.1:49851-55142 GCF_001515645.1 Sinocyclocheilus grahami | reverse complement strand
CATGGATATTAAAATCACCAACAATTAAAACTTTATCTGCAGCAAGCACTAACTCGGATATAAAATCAGCACATTCTTTAATAAAGTTTGTATGGTGCCCTGGTGGCCTGTATACAGTAGCCAGTACAAACGACACAGCGGATTTATCATTAACTGATCAGGTTTCTCAGCAGGTGCGTCACTGAGCGGGGAGAACCTGTTTAATGTTTTGATCGGAATGGAAGAGCGGTGTTTTGACCCGCGACTATGCCACCTCACAGTCACCCAGTTGCCCTGCTGTGGAGGCTCTGTTACCGGAACCGAACAATGTACAGGACTCCCTGAGCTAGTCGCATCCAAAGCCGTATCTAGAGCCCTCACATTCTTACTGTCCTCAATTACAGTTTGGATGCATGTCTCTAATTCTGAAATCTTCTCTGTCAGCCTAACTATTTCCCTGCATTTATCACATGTGAATCCCTCATCGCCGACAGAGAAAGCTAAACTATACATGTAGCAAGCGGTGCAAACAACAATAGCAGGAGAAAAAGCCATTACTCACCGTGATTGATGAATGATTCTTACTTACCACAAAAAAAACGGAGCGATGGAAAAAAAGGAAGAAAAAAAACAATAGGCACGAATGGAAACGCTAATGACAAGCTAACAAATGCTAACGCGCTGAAGATGCGCTGCACTCGTTGTTTTAGAATAAAAGCGAACGATCAAATGAATCAGATTAGGCTGATAGATAATATCAGAATGGTGGGAATTAAGTTATATTTATCACTTTAAACAACAGAGAGTAATAGAGATTTTACAGAGAAACAAAGCTACACGAAGCTACAATCACAAACCAGCAGCACTGCAAACAGGAAGCAGGAATAACACTGTCCAACAGCGACACCAACAGCAGGTCAGGAATCTATTAATGATAATAATCATAATCATTGATTGAGGATCATATGATAAGTGTTCATGTCTAAAAGCCTGAGCTGATCCATTTTTCTCTTTTTTTTTTCAATATCAAAGCATTACGGAGGCATTTGTTTAGTGGGATTTCTTTTTTTTTTCAGTAATAGTTGAAGGTCAGTCAATAAACTTTATATGCAGAAAGTGTAAGCTCGTCTGCTACTTCCAGGTTTTGATTCAGCAATGCATGAACGTTTGCTCTGAAACAACATTGCGATTGCTTAAAAATAAATTCAGTTCAGTAATAGTTGAAGGTTAGTCAATAAACTTCATTTATATAAGTTCATTCATCATGAGTTATAAGCAGAAAGTGTAAGCTCATCTGCTACTCTGAGGTTTTAATTCAGCAATGCATGAACATTTTCTCTGAAACAACATTGCAATTTCTTAAAAACAAATAATTTTGGAATTAATAAAAGTGTCAAGAGGCCAACTAAAGCAAACTTTGACCACAATTATGGTGACATTGCGTGTATGTGTTTTTTTTTTTTCTTTTTCAGTTGATTTCATCTAAGGCTGTGGCTGAAGTCAGTTGTAGTTCTTGTGTTTCTCTTTTCTTCAATGATGTTGATTGTTAACAGCAGCTGTTCATCACTAATGCTCAATCATCATTTAATTAGTCACTTAATTATCGCATTAAGTTTAACTCTTTGAGGACTTGGGATATGACTTGAAGACTTGCTTGTGACTTGAAAGCCCCACCTCTGTGTTCTACTGAACACAAAGGAGGATATTTGGAATAATGTTAATATACAAACTATTCTTGGATCCCATTCACTTCCATAGTATTATTTCTTACTACTATGGAAGTGAATGGAACCCAAGATTTGCTTGGTTACAAACATTCTTCGAAATATCTTCCTTTGTGTTCAGCAGCAAAAAGAAATGAACGCAGGTTTGGAACAACTCAAGTGTAAGTAAATGACAGACTTTTAGCTAGCCCTCTATGCGCTTTTTTGCAACTGTTTTCTACTGTTATCAACGTCAGCTTACCAATAAATATCATTCATGCCCAATAGGAGTGTCATCGATAAAGAAATAGTTAAAAAAATGTCTTAGACATTATGATGTTGTAGCACGTGACTTAACAAGAAGCTGTAACATACCTGTTTGTGGATATATCCTGATGAGACGTCGCCTCAGAGTCTTCACTGGAGCATCGTTTCTCAGGGAATGGATGATTTTCCGTCGGTCTGCCATCAACGAATTGGAATTGGAACGAACGGAAATTTCGGTGGTTTCTCTAAGTTGAAGGCTTTTAAACAAAGCCGACGAGCTTCTTCTCCCTCCGGAGGGGCGTGCAAATCATAGGGTGCCCCACATCCACATTCAGCTCTGGTGCATGGATTATGGTCAAAACAAATGTCTTGCAGGATTTTTTTACGCTTGAACCAGCTATTATGACACCCCCTAACTACACAAAGTACGCCAGTCTTTCTGTGGTCCATATTAAAAGTAAACTAGCCTGTAAAATCTACACAGTGACCACAAAACTACGGAATCACAATACAACTACTATTAGCGGAAGTGCTTTACCGGAAATCTAATACATTATAGTTTGAAAATGGCGGGGCCCGCGCTTACGTGAAAAATAAGGTGGATAGTAGTAGCTGAATAAACAGAAGATTTAACTGCTTTCATTGATTCAACGTGACTAATAAACACAGGACCACGACAATATATTATTTATCTTAGTTATTATTGTAATTATTATAATTTTTATTATAATAAAGTATATAATAATGCAATGCTAATCGACATAGCCTTTATCCCCGCTTAGAATACTATGAAATTTGTTGCGTGCCTTATTCTGTGTAAGAAGCCACCCCAGTCAACACGTGAGATCATGTGATGATCACAGTGACATTACACAATTCTCATACAGTGATGCTCTCAGTTTGAGAGTATGTGAGCTCATTGTGAATTCAAAATGTTGAGCAGGTTGAGAGGAGACAGTTCAAATATCGGTCACTGAGGAGGCTTTCTATATCCTGTTTCTCAACACTATCACAGTGCTCTCACATAGTGAGCTCACGGTGACATCACTCTGAGATCACATAATCTCACAGAAGGATTTATTTCAAACACTCGTCTGATGTTATGAAGTGAGTGTGGCGTAAAAACATGTTATTAAATGTGGTATTTTCACATGCTTTCAGATGAAGCAGAATTTACTACACAGAGCCATAGTTCACTAAGAAGCTACGCAAACAGCTGTCATTATCGCGAACGATTTCTTCAATTTCATAATCGCGAGATTGTATCGTCTGCATTTTTTTTGCGCAGTTCGTCAGAGAACTACGGCTCTGTGTAGTAAATGCTGCTCCATCTGAAATCACGTGATGGAGATTTACTACTGATCACAGAACCGGCTTTACTAACGAGATGCGCATGACAATCACATTTGATTAATCGTCCAGCCCTAGACTGACTGTTGATGTGTGTGTGTGTGTGTGAGTAGGTTGTCAGGCTGTATGGTGACAGAGGAAGGCTGTGGTTATTTGTCTTCAGCTCTGAGTTCAAACCCCTCACACCTGAGAGAGCTGGATCTGAGCTACAATCACCCAGGACCATCAGGAGTCCAGCTGCTCAAACACAAACAGGAGGATCCAAACTATGAACTGCAGATACTCAAGTATGTTTAGCAGTAATGTCTCATATGTGTGTCTGAATGTGATTTGGGTTACCTAAGAGTGATTTTTTGCTGTTTGCCTTTGACAAGGGAGCCTTGTTAAAGGCAAGGGAGTAACAAGCATGAAGCAAGGCAGAGACAAGGATATAGGTCCAGGATGATTAAATAAACAAAACAAACATGAACCAAGGAATATGCAGGGCAGGAACACAAACATCTACATCTAACTACTGACAGACCAGCACAGTAAACACAGGGCCTAACATACCCAGGATAACTAACTAGATCAACAAGACAAATGTGAAAACAGTGAGGCACTAATGAGGGAAACCAAAAGAACTACAAAAGACTACAAAACTAGACAAAGGAAGCAGAACCCAAATCAAAAAACAGAGACAGGCAGAATATGTTTACTATATTTCATGAACTCTGTGTACAGTGTGTGTGTTGATCAATGTTCATAAAATTAAATTTGATCAAAAGCCTAAATTTAATTTGTTCATCATGTTAATCAAGACTTTGATTAAACTGCTTGAATCATATGTATTACTTTTACAATGCCTTTATGTCATTTTTGGATCTTGAAAACCTGCATAGACTTTCAGTGGAAGTAGAGAAATGCCTCATGTTTCATAAAAAATATCTTCATTTGTGTTTGGAAGATAAATCTGATGGATCTGATGCATTTGGGATAATATGAGGGAGAGTAAATGATGAGAGAAAAGCAACAAAACTATCATTTTATTTACAGTTTTAACAATCTTCCCTCATATCAAATATTTTTTGTTTGTGTGTTATTTTTGTCTCTGTATAGTTTGGACCATGGAGGACATTTCAGAATCACACCAGGACTGAGCAAATGTAAGTTCTCTCTCTCTCTCTCTCTCTCTCTCTCTCTCTCTCTCTCACAAACACACACACACACACTCATGTTGCTTTTCCATGTTTTATGGATTCATTCCATCGGCGTAATGGTTTTTATTCCGTTCAAACTGTATTTTTTATCCCCTTACCCTAACTCTACCACTCACACAACACTTTCTGCTATTTTAGATTTTCAAAAAAAACTTTGGTCCTCATGGGTACCAAAAAATGTCCACACAAGATCAAAATGTACTGGTATTAATATCCTTGTGGGGACACTTTGTCCCAATAACATAGGGAATACCTGGACACACACACTCTGTGCATATTTAATGATGTCATAGATGATGTAATATCTCTTCTTGTGTTCAGACGCCTGTGATCTCACACTGGATCCAAACACAGCACACACTCAACTCATCCTGTCTGAAGGGAACAAAAAAGCAACATGTGTAAAAGATCATCAGCCGTATCCTGATCATCCAGACAGATTTGAGAACCAGGAGCTGGTTATGTGCAGAGAGAGTCTGACTGGACGCTGTTACTGGGAGGTTAAATGGAGTAACTCAGGTCATGTAGCAGTGGCATATAAAGGAATCGACAGAAAAAGTGGGATTGACTGTTGGTTTGGTCTCAATGAAAAGTCCTGGAGTATGTATTGTTCCGATACGACTTATACTGTCTGGTACAATAATAACAACACAGATGTATTTGGCCCTTCAGCCCGCTCTAATAGAGTAGGAGTGTATGTGGATGTGTCGGCCGGCACTCTGTCTTTCTACAGCGTCTCTGACACACACACACTCACACACATATACACATTCAACACCACATTCACTGAACC
>NW_015507458.1:45752-49046 GCF_001515645.1 Sinocyclocheilus grahami | reverse complement strand
AACTCAGCCACGGCTCCATCGATAGGCAGTAAAACACACAGCTACACCTTTAGACAATTAAGCATCTGTGATTTCACACTTCTTTAGATTGTGAGAGAAAGAGTTTCTGGCTCAGCTGGGACTTGAACCAGAGATCTTCTTGCTGTGAGGAGACAGCATTTCCCACTGAGCCACTTATGCTGCGCGTAGCCACAGACATTACATACAGACACTTGTGCAATAATAATACATAAAAAAACTGAAACGTTTTCATGATTGTATGTATATAAAATAAAATAATAAAAAAACATTTACAGGTACAAAACTGTTTGGATAGATGCTGAAATGTACAATATACACAGCAAAATCCTCAGTGAACACTGCACACAATGTTAAAAGAAACACAAAAGTAGTGTTGAAGTTCACGAGATGAATGATCAAATTAAATGATCAAATAAGCATTTGGTAAAATCAACTGAAATAAAACACATTAAATCTCTGAAGATCTCAGCAGAGGATGTTTAAACAACTCCACAAGCAGCATCACCAGCTTCACTTATTACTAACTAGACTGACTTTATTTCTGTCAGCCATCTAGAGAAGCTCTTATTGTTAGTGTTTGGTAACAAGGGCCTACTTTGCATCAGCAACACTGACTCAATGGCAACTGATAGCACCTGTATTCATAGCAACTAGTTTCTAACTAATGTATCATTTGATTGTTAATCATAAATAGAATAATATAGTATGTGTCAGGCAGTCATTCATGCAATTGTATGCAAAATCATGATCCTACTGAATGGCTTCAACTAGGATATAATATTCAGCAATCAAATATTTATTCATCAATCATTGGGCACCTATGGAAGTTGAAAATAAATATTTTAGCATTCCAACAATTATTAAATGATCACTATGTTTTGATTTTAAATGTAGCCAGAAACATAATCAGAAAGTAGCACCAGAACTTGTCAAGGAGTATTAACCCAACTCCAACCACTGAATCTATTGAGAGCCATAGAAGTATAGAGGACACATACACATTAATAGTGTAGTCTGGGCAAACTACTGAGTAGGCACCAATCAGAGGCTGCATTTTTATGATGTCATCATGTAGCCTTCTTCTTACAAGTATTTTAAAACTACAAAAATACAAAACACCAAAGTATTTTGATACAAAATATGAAGCCATTTTCATCAACCCTATCAAATACAAAATCATATTTTATAATTTATATACATATTTGAAATACATGTATCATAAATACTGCCCATCCCTCAGCTCACAAGTATAGTTAAACAAGCACACACACACACACTATATTTTTGTTTGTTTCACTATGTTATGGAGGACATTGCATAGACTTCCATTGATTTTCTTCAATGGATTTTCTTTTATTTGACCTCCACAACTATAGTCCAAGAAGTACAAACACACACTGTGGGCTCTATTATACAGCCAAAATATAATTTTTACAAATGTTTGTATGCTGCTGCGCGTCTCTGTGTGTGTAATAAGCAAAGTGTACGCGTGTTGTGCACCCACCTGTAGGCGCATATTACTAACGCGCTCTTTAAATAACAAATAAAAAATATTGTGCCAGACTTTAGACCAGGTTTGAGTTGGTCTATTGCACAGTCTATTTTCAATTCCTCAAAATAGCAACGCGCCAACAATGAGCCTTAACACACCTCTTTTCTAGACCAGCACGCCCATGGGCGCAAATAAATTTGCTATTTAAACAATGCATTGCAGGACGGAAAAATGAGAACTGCGTCGGGCTGAAACTAGCAAAAACACTTGTGCCGCGCCTTGCGCCGGGTGTTTGATAGGGCCCAATGGTGCAGTAGTTTTTTTGTTATTTAAAGAGCGCGTCAGTATATGCGGGTCCACAGCACGCGTACACTCTGCTTATTACACACACAGGGACAGACAGCAGCACACAAACATGCCAAATATTAAAAATTAAAAGATTGCAATGTAAAAGATTATTATTGTGTAGGCTACATAAATATAAAAATGCCTACATGTCATAATGGATAGTCATTGGATGTATCAGAATTAAGCTACCTATTTGCTCATGCATGAGCAGGTCCGTTTCATCTCTGGAGATGCGTTCAGTCTTTGTGCTTGTAAATTCCGCCGTGTAAACAGCAAATCCGCCATGGCACGAGCGCAACTGGCTCTTAGAGGGGATGGGCGGGAAGACTGTTATTGGTTTATTGCATGTTATGCCCAAAACACACCCATTACTTATTACAGTTTTTCTCGATTGCTAAAACACTATAACCAGGCTTTTGAACAAAAATTTTAAAACCGTTTTTCAAAAAGCACACCCATTTTGCTGAACTATAAACACTATTCCCCTGCTTTAACACATGAGTCAGATTTGGTGAACTGTTACTGCAAAACTCTACACACAAATCCCTACATTTCTCAGTGATTACACCATGTGATCATTTAGAAAGCACTAGCATTCAATACTGTTCACTCAAGTCAGCACAGCTTGAGCTCAATTAACAAACAATTACCCAGGTGGAAACACTAAGAGTCAAAAACACACATCAATCAGATCCTTCAATAAATAGATAAAAGGGCCCGAATCAGTTCACTGAGCTTTGGAACAATGGATCCACAGAGAAATTAAGGAATAGGTTGAAGAGGAAGAGGAGGAGGAGGAGGAGGAGGAGGAGGATGTGGTGAAGGAGGAGGAAGAGGACATGGTGAAGGAGGAGGGAGATGAGGAGGATGTGGTGAATGAGGAGGAGGAGGAGGAGGGAGAAGAAGGGCAAGGAGACAAGCAGTCTCAGATGAAATTCGAGCCACTGTAGTTGACCATGTCCTTGTACATGGTATGACTATGAGGGAGGCTGGGCAACGAGTACAGCCAAATTTGTGTCGCTTCACCGTCGCCTCCATCATCAGAACCTTCAGGGAGGAAAACAGGTAGGTGTACTTACAGTTAGACTGCTCTGTACAGTAACTTTAGAGTGCATACACTGTCGCACTATGCTACTGTAATAAAGAAATGCATCAAATTGCCTCGCATACAGATATAGTTTCAGTTTTTCCTGTTAAAAGGATGTGTGACAGTTACAGTAATGAGTGCTTCTATTTTTGTAGGACACAGAGACGACCACCTGGTGGAGGCAGGCTAAGGCTTTTGTCGAAGGAGAAAGAGTGGGAGCTTGTAAACATGGTCATTGCCAATAATGTAATCCGCCTGTGAGAGATTCAAAGGAGAGTGATTGAGGATAATCATCATTTTCGAGGGATAAATGCCATCAGCCTCTCCACAATTGATCGTATCCTCC
>NW_015507458.1:43940-44870 GCF_001515645.1 Sinocyclocheilus grahami | reverse complement strand
AAGGAATAGGTTGAAGAGGAAGAGGAGGAGGAGGAGGAGGAGGAGGAGGAGGAGGAGGAGGAGGAGGAGGAGGAGGAGGAGGAGGAGGAGGAGGAGGAGGAGGAGGAGGAGGAGGAGGAGGAGGAGGAGGAGGAGGAGGAGGAGGAGGAGGAGGAGGAGGAGGAGGAGGAGGAGGAGGAGGAGGATGTGGTGAAGGAGGAGGAAGAGGACATGGTGAAGGAGGAGGGAGATGAGGAGGATGTGGTGAATGAGGAGGAGGAGGAGGAGGGAGAAGAAGGGCAAGGAGACAAGCAGTCTCAGATGAAATTCAAGCCACTTTAGTTGACCATGTCCTTGTACATGGTATGACTATGAGGGAGGCTGGGCAACGAGTACAGCCAAATTTGTGTCGCTTCACCGTCGCCTCCATCATCAGAACCTTCAGGGAGGAAAACAGGTAGGTGTACTTACAGTTAGACTGCTCTGTACAGTAACTTTAGAGTGCATACACTGTCGCACTATGCTACTGTAATAAAGAAATGCATCAAATTGCCTCGCATACAGATATAGTTTCAGTTTTTCCTGTTAAAAGGATGTGTGACAGTTACAGTAATGAGTGCTTCTATTTTTGTAGGACACAGAGACGACCACCTGGTGGAGGCAGGCTAAGGCTTTTGTCGGAGGAGAAGGAGTGGGAGCTTGTAAACATGGTCATTGCCAATAATGTAATCCGCCTGTGAGAGATTCAAAGGAGAGTGATTGAGGATAATCATCATTTTCGAGGGATAAATGCCATCAGCCTCTCCACAATTGATCGTATCCTCCTAAAGCACCGGTTTCGGATGAAACAGGCATACCGTGTCCCTTTCGAACTAAACTCTGACAGAGTGAAAGACCAACGAGTGAAATATGTTCAGGTATGAGTTTTGATATTGTATGAAGTATTGTGTA
>NW_015507458.1:43422-43930 GCF_001515645.1 Sinocyclocheilus grahami | reverse complement strand
TACTGTGTTTCATGTGTTTTGCAGAGAATCTTTGAGATTGAAGGCGGCCTGTTCCCCATGAAAGTATCTTTGTGGATGAGGCTGGTTTCAACCTGACCAAAAGAAGGAGAAGGGGGAGGAACATAATTGGCCATCGGGCTATTGTAATTGGCCATTGGGCTACTGGTCAGCGTGGAGGGAATGTCACTATGTGTGCAGCCATCAGCCAACGAGGGGTACTCTACCGTCATGCCATTCTAGGACCCTATAACACTATGCTCCCCCTTGCTTTCCTTGATGGTCTAAGACAGCATATGTTCCAGCTGGACCTCAGGGAACCAGCACAGCCAGAGCAGCCTCATTACATTGTTGTTTGGGATAATGTCAGCTTCCATCGTGCTGCTCTGGTTCGTGACTGGTTTACCAATAACCCGAGGTTTTATAACATCTTTCTGCCTGCATACTCTCCCTTTCTAAACCCGACAGAGGAGTTTTTTTCAGCATGGCGGTGGAAAGTGTATGACCGAGA
>NW_015507458.1:4121-43243 GCF_001515645.1 Sinocyclocheilus grahami | reverse complement strand
CAGGCATGCAAGAGGATTTTACCCTCGCTGCCTGGCTAGGGGCAAGCCTGTGATGTGCACGACATTCTCTGGCCTGACCCAGAACAAAGACGGGTTTTTTTTTTTTTTTACAGTTGTGCTGTGTAGTACATGAATGAATAAAAATGTACCAATGTATACATTGGTTGTATCTTTTGTGTTCATGTGAAAAGGTGTTTGAGGGGGAGAACCACAAGCAACATAACTTACCAGTTTTGGATATATTGTTTTGAATTTATTGCACCAGTGTGTAATACTGTGTGTATTTTTGGAAGCTTGTGTGTGATGTCTGAGGGAAAAGTTTGGTTTTTCAGCAAGAGTGAATGGTTTTGAGTGTAGAGCTTCATTTTAACCTGAAAATAGGATGTTTGGGGAATTGTGTTTACTGTTTTGAGAATATGAGGCATAGTTTCAAGAAATGTTTAAGCAATCGAGAAAAACTGTAAGACTGTGGTTCTCAAACCTTTCCACGAAGTACCCCCAGCACTGCACATTTTGTATGTCTTCCTATATCTGACACACCCACTTCAGGTCATGCAGTCTCCGCTGATGAGTTGAATCAGGTGTGATAGATGAGGGAGACATACAAAATGTGCAGGGCTGTGGGTACTCCAGGACAGGTTTGAGAACCATTGCATTAAGAGAATAGGGACAACCCTTTTAGACCACACGCCGGGCACACAGACCGATTTTCCCTTCGTTAAACTAGCAAAAGTGGATTTGGACACGCTTTAGACCTTGCGCTTAGATTGTTAAAATAGGGCCCTGTATGTGAGCGACGCGGTCATGATGTAATGACGCTCTGCGCCACTAGAGTTTGTTTGTAAAGTTTGTTTTTAACAGGCGTGCAGTTAAAGGAACACAACACCTCACACAGGTAAAAACGAAAGTAAAAGAAGAAATAGAGATGCCATTTCATGGCTGTAAATCTGTTAACATTGGGTAAATAAAAGACCACATATTTTATGGTAAGTTAAGAGTTTAATATCCATGGCTAGTCATAAACATGTGCTGCTATTTAATTTTTGATCTATTTTACATTCGATAATTATATTTTTTTTTTACCCACTGACCTGTATATTTGACATTTTATATATATTTTTTTTATTATTTATAAGAATGGTGTGTATTTATTAAATCAACATTCCAATAATTTAGAAAGAGCATTATCCTTACTATTTAATAATAAGCTGTTTTTGACAAGCATAATTTTAAATCATAGTAAACATTTGAATTGTATTTGATTTCCATAGAATGACCCAGTAGTAAGTTAAGCTAAATAAAATGGAATTTTTCTTTAAATGCTTAGTAATAAAAAAAGTGTTTAAATGCATGTGTTGATTAGTCCTTGTGGGTGTTTTCTGTAAATGAAAAGCTGAAAGCAGCTCTTCGTCCAGCTGAGAAGACTTTGTGGTCATTACAGAATGCTGCAGCACAATATGCCAAGATCTGTAATTACAATCAGGTGTCAAATTCCATAAATGTTCCATATATATGATCTTTAAAGTAATATTTAATTAAATATTTGATTAATTTTTTTCCCACAGTTTCATGTGTCATAGGGAAACTTTTTTTTTACCATAAAAAATGGCAAACAATTTATGAACAAAGTAGAATAATTAAAAACAAGACAAACTTTATGTTGGCTTGAGAAAGCCCAAGCAGAAAGTTTGAAGTAGATTTAATGGCTTTAAGTCTTAAGATTTTAAGTTTTAAGTAGTGATACGTTTGAGTTAGTAGTTTTAAAAGCTTGAAGTTTGAAGATGTTAAGGGTTAATTTTATGCAGTCTGTCAGATAGATAAATAGATAGATAGAGATAGGTTAGAACTATTAGAAACAGGCCAATTCACACTGTACCAACAGACTCCAGCCAATGCAGACAACCACCAGTACGTCACTTCTCGCATCTGCCGGTGTAGTGTGAATTGGCCTTAACTGAGTTTCAATTGTTTAGATTTTAAGTTTTTGTCTGGTGGAGATTGAATAAACTTGACTCATTTCAACCATCTCTGTTTGTTTTCTTTTCTTTTGTTTTGATTGTCATTTGTAGAAAAAACATAAGTTTCTCAAGCCAACATAATTAGGCAAGATAATCTACTGATTCAGATACACATGCAATAAACATGCATAAATGACCCCCCAGTCTCAAGTTCAACAGACAGAGAGAAGAATCAAGTTTAAGAAACTCCATCAGTTCCTCAGAAAGGAGGAGAGCAGGATATCAGCTCTACACTCTTTAAGAAAAATGGTTCCAAACAGTACCAGAGAAGGGTTCTTCGACTTATAACAATAGCAGAATCCTTTTTAGTGCTAAATAGAACCCTTTTTATAGCGTTCCATATAGAACCATGCTTTGAAAAGGCTATATAGGACCTTATTGGTGTTATAAATAACCTTTTTAATGATAGTTTTTCGTTAATATCATTAAATGTTAGTAATATTTGTATATATTATTTATTAATATTGCTTTTCTACCCCTCTATCTGCCTGGTCTTTTAATATTTTGAAGTGTCTTTTAGGCTTTTACATAAAATCATCAACAACAACGTGTCAATTAAGTTTTTTTTATGCCGTGAAATTGTAGCAACAATTACAGTGTTCTAACAACAGTTATTAGCAGAATACATTAATAAATGACAATGGACGTTGAACATAAATAAATGCTTAAAGAAATAAAACAACATAGAACATAAAATAGTGTATTGAAGACCAAGCTCCAGTGAAATATCTTCACAATCCTCTATGGTGCCTTTAAGTTAATCATTATGTGTATTTTGTTGGGATTGAATGGCAGTTTCTCTCTGCAGATGATGAGGGTGTAGAATATAAATAGCACAATTGAGTTTAGATATAGTTTGTCTGCTTTCATTTGTTTATGTGAAAACAACTGTTTATGAAGGCCAAAAGTATATGTAAGCACTTTCGCAATGTTAAAAGGAAAAAGTTATATAAAGTCAAGGGATAGGGTATGTTTATGCACTAGTAATACAAAAAAAATCTAATATAAAAATTCAATATCTTTGTTATTTAGTGAAGAAGAGGAGAGTATCCTTAACTGAATAGAGCTGGTCACACTTACATGTTCTCTTAAACTAAAAAGAGAAAAGACAACAGAAACCAATTAGCATTTGAAAGTTATAATTCATAGACATTTTAAGAAATAAATAATTTACCTGTTGAGAGTGTGTTGTCAGTCTGTCTAGTTGGATGGCTGAGCTCCAGAAAATCAGTAAAGTAATTTGCTTTTAAGCAAATGCAGTATTGTTTCCAGAGGTGTAAAATCCAGGTTCAGAAAGTAAAAGTCCTCCACAGTATTTTGTTCCAATCACCTGGATTTGCTAATTAGCACAGTTTTTCAACCAGGAGGACAGAGATGGGACCAAGTCATTCCTTTCAAGTCACAAGCAAGTCTTCAAGTCATATCCCAAGTCCTCAAAGAGTTAAAGTTAATGAGATAATTAAGTGACTAATTAAATGGTGACTGCACATTAGTGATGAACACCTGCTGTTAACAATCAAAATCACTGAAGAAAAGAGAAACACAAGAACTACATCTGACTTCAGCCACAGCCTTAGATGAAATTAACTGGGGGAAAAAAAAAACATTAAATCTCTCAAGTCCTTATTAAACAACTCCACAAACAGCACCACCAGCTTCACTCATTACTAACCAGGTTGACTTAATTTCATGTCTGCAGAATCTCTTACTGAGAATTGATATGAGGTTTAAATGCATGCTGTAGTTTCACAGGGCTGATTATGCCAAACCTACAAATAATAATTATTTTGAATGTTATTGAACCAGCTCATGATGACTTCTTCATCACATAAAAAAAAAACCTTAAAGCTTCATGCATTTTTACAGTGTGAGACATAACACAGAAATCAAGGGTCAAGAGTTCAACTAAAGCAAACACTGATCTCCATGATGGTGACATCATTTTAACCACTAAAACATCAACACCTGATCCTCTATAATTCTCAATAACAGCAGGTTTTCATCACTAATGCCCAATCATCATTTAATTAGTCACTTAATTATCTCATTAACTTTAACTCTTTGAGGACTTGGGATTTGACTCGAGACTCGTTTGTGACTTGAAAGGAATGACTTGGTTCCTCCTCTGCTGAAATCAGCTGCTGAGTTCATGGGTGGAATAAACATGGCAATACTTTTAATTTCTGACCCCTGGCCATTACACCTCTGGTGTTATGTGAATACTTGGCTAAAATGTATAATTTAATCTATTTTAAACTACAAGATTGTGTCTGAGCGCTGAACATTATTAGGAAGGCTATTTCAAAGTTAAGGAAAAGTAAACAAAAAATCTACTTCCTTTATCCAGTTTGACAAATCATTATAGCTTGTTTTGCCATAACAAATCTGTTTTATAAACAAACAGTTCTATTTCTACTTTCTTGCGGCTCATTGAATCTGCCTACAGACTCTACACAACTGTGTGATCCTTTTACACTCAGTACAGATATTTCAAACATTACCTACAATCAAAAAAATTAACCACATTTTTTAAGTTGCACACACACACAGACATCAAGAACCAGCCTATGAATCTCAACAATGGTGACAATTAAAAAAAGATTGCATGCTGGGTAACACCATAGTAACAACTCCCATCATGCACTGCAGTATAAATCATAGCATTACAGTGGTTTTTGTTTAATAATAATTGAAAGTCAGTCAATAAACCAAAGAGAGACCACTTTATGATGTTCATTCATCATGAGTTATAAACAGAAAATGTAAGCTCATTTGCTGTTTCAAGGTTTGATTCAGTAATGCTCACATGTTTGCTATGAAACAACATTGCAATTGCTTAGAAGCAAATCACTTTGCATTAATAAAAGGGTCAAGAGACAAGCTAAAGCAAACCTTGACCGTAATAATGGTGGCATTGTGTGTGTTTTCGGTTCAGTTGATTTCATCCAAGCCGCTGAAGTCAGATGTAGTTCTTGTGTTTCTCTTTTCTTCAATGATGTTGATTGTTAACAGTATGTGTTCATTACTAATGCACAATCATCATTTAATTAGTCACTTAATTATCTCATTAACTTGAACTCTTTGAGGACTTGGGATTTGACTTGAAGACTTCCTTGTGACTTGAAAGTCCCACCTCTGTTGTAAAGTATCAGAGTTTGCTCAAGATTACCTGGGTGAAAAACAAAACCGGATGTGTGCAACAGTTCGTATGTTATTGTTGTTGATTGTCACCGTTTTTGAGATTCATATGCTCATATTATTAATGTCTTTGTCGTAATGGGTTTAATGTATGTGGGTGATGTGTTTAAAAAAATCAGCTGATTCTCTTTGGCTGTTTTACTGTAGTCTCACAGTGGTAGTAGAAATCATACCATGAATGGGATCACTGAAAATTTATTTTCTTTGAAGCTCACAAAGACTGACTCACACCAGCACATCGTTATCACCTTATCATAATTTTTCTTGGCTTGTTTTGCCATATCAAATGTGTTTAATAAACAGTCCCCCTCTCCCTATGCCCTTGGCATCGTCCTAACCTTTACCCTAATCATCATTTTTTCTAGAAGTGCTCAGTTTCCTGGTATATGTGTGTAAATATCTTGTTGCACCAGGACTGCAAAGTCTTTAATTTGAAGCAGGACATACCCCCTGTATGTGGCTTCATTGCATCAGATATACGTCACTGCCCACAACTGATTGGTGCAGTTGGGTTTCTTTTAGAAAGGTGACGCACCAGTGACATCTCTTGTACCTTTTTCCTGAGAGTATAGTAGAAATCAGACCATGGATAGGATACATAACTATCACAGGTTTTTTTTTTGGTTCATATTGCCATAATATTTGTGTTTTATAAACACACAAGAACAAAAGAAAAACTAACATAAGAAGTGAAGGGTCAAGATGCTAACTAAAGCAAACAAAATTAATGATTATTTTCATTAAAACATCAACATCTAATCCTCTGTTAATCTGAGTAAGAACTTTTGTAGATGCATAATAAAGTCAAATTGGTGTAACCCTATACAAAAATCCTGTGAGTAATAGGGTTAAAACATTTATTTTATTCTATTGTTTGTTGATCATTTGTTTGTGCATTGTCCATTCATTTCTAATTCGGGGATGATGTTTTAAAAGCTTTCTATACTGGGACATTTCTATGTACGTATGTATCATTATGTAATGTAGCGTAAAAGTTTGTTAGAAATGCACATGTGAAAAACGTGTTGAGTACAATCACGCTTGTCTTATGTTTAGTGATTGGATGTTTAATAGCTTAAACCCGCCTCCCCAATAGATGAATGTAACGCTATTGGGTAATGAAGAGGTCAGCGAGAGAGAGAGAGAGAGACGGAGGAGAAGATAGTCATGAGAAGTTTGTTGTGAGTGATAAACTGACGAAATGTGAGGGAAAACGTGATTTTAGTTAGTTTAATTTTGTTTAAAACTGAGTATATTCGTTATTGGACTTCTGAGATACAGTTAGCTCGCAGTATGGGTTAACATTGAGTTTCTCTGAGTTATACTGAGTACTCAAGACATCGCTGCCTTTAAACGAGACAGCTCACACATTTCATCGCATATACTGAGGTGCATGTTGAAACTGTTTCACAAATTCACTGCCGTTTGTGTTCTGTCGTTGGACGTTTCTTTGTGGGACATCGGAGACCGTGACAATCGCTTTTGAAATACGAAAGGCGAGTGAGTCTTCTGGCTACGAGGGAGAGAGCGACGGTCATCATCCGGATAGCGCACACAGCCACCGGAAGCGTTGGGTGTTCCTCCGGCGACAAGGGATGATTTTTGCTTCCTGAGAGATTCACATTATTAAGTTCTCATACGGATTGCAATCGATAAAAGAACAAAAGTACCGTCTTTTCTTTGTTGTTTGCTCACTGGAGTGAAGCGGCCAGTTTAAGTTTTCAAGGCCTCACCGCACACTAGCCACGACACAGGCCTGCAACGGGGGGGTGAGTAATGTTGTGTGTGTGATTGTGTGGGCCCGCTGATATTACTGTTTAATTCTATTGATACACTGGTTGCTTAGAGTATATTTTCTACAGAGTTAAGTTTGAGTTATTTGCTCATTTAAGGACTCTGTCATAGTTGAAACTAACCAAACATTTACTGTTTCATTTGCTAAACTGCGTGCACTGCTATAAGTGTAAAAGTTGTTGGGTGATACTTGATTTCAGGTATATTGTAACTCAGTAATTCCTCTAATTTGAGCATCTGAGTATTTTCAAATTTCAAAATTACTATTTCATTAAATTACTCATCTTTATTAGTTAAATTCTCTTTTTATTTGTTTGTGAGTATTATTATATTTGGGGATACATCTTACAGTAGGTTAAAGAGATCTTTATTCAGACAACAAACCTAGCAAGGGAAAAAAGGGTACAGTTTAGTCAGAGAGGAGGCCTTAATCCAACATCACAAGGCATTTAGTTTCTGAACCTGGTGCTGCTCCTTACAAAATTCTACTTCAGAAAGGTAGGGGGCGCTACATAAAGTGGGGGCTCATCCGGGATCACTCCTCTCTGATACGCCAAACTCCCTGAAAGACCAGAAGAACAAGAACGTGTTCAAGTACTCATTAACAGTGCATTCTAAGTAATAGTGGTTAAATAAACACTCAAGGTGGCTCTGGGAAAACACCCTTCTCTACAAGCAGAGTTAACAAGCTGGTGTAAGGATGCGGGCATTCATGACACGCATGCTGGGATGTTGTTCAATGTACCTGCAGACACAGAAGTAGCGGTTATTGAAGATGCAAGGTGTAAAAGTCCTTGGAAGAATTTGTGCAAGAGACACAAGCGAAGGACCTACCTCACATACTATGCTGGTGTTGTGCGAGTGCAAACAAGTTGTTGACGCCACACGCATACCCCCTGAAGTGACTCCTGATGAAACAGGTGGGCCCTGAACAGTCGTAGTAGTCCATGCAAAAGAAACCTTACCTGACGCTCCATCTGAAGGATTTACTGAAAAGCTTACCAAGTTCCTAATGGGAGAAGGAAAGTCATTAGCAGTTATACACACTCTCTTTACTCCGCGCAGCTCAGCCGAAGGGTCTCCTGAATCCATAATACGCACAGTGGGGGAGATCTTGGAAAAGACTGCAAAGCCCTCTGGAGACAGCTGTGCGTACAGACGATTATGTACCTTCTCTGCCATAATGACAACACCCATGGGAGAAGAAAATATGGAGAACTGGATGGAACAAGCCTGTTTAATGATAACAGAGTGTGAGTGCTCCGAAAAGAAAAACGACGCAGAGTTCTTGAAAGTGTCAAAGGGCCGGCATTGGAAATAATAAGAGCTGTTCGTTTCTCCAATCCTGAGGCAAGTGCATTGCAGTATTTGGAGGCATTAGAGAGTACCTTCGGATCATCAGAGTCTGGGGAGGACTTGTACTTCAAGTTTCGTTTGATGCATCAAAATCCGGTTGAGGCTCTATCTGAGTTCCTAAGACGGATTGATAAAGCCCTTAACAAAGTAGTGGAACATGATGTATTGTCTCCCAGACTGGTGGATACAGTTCGTGTGGAACACCTGATCAGGGGTGCTGTGCATTCATATATGATGTTGCTTCAGTTAGGGCTCCGCGAACGAAGAGAACGTCCACCATCTTTTCTGAGTCTGTTGAAGGAGATACGTGAGGCTGAGGAAAATGAAGCAGCCCAACATAGGATGACTGCAAAAGCCAAATCGATACAATCTCATGAGGATGAAAGAGTTAGCCCCTCAGTCCTTCATGAACTTAAGTCTGAGATTCAGGAGTTGAGGGCACACATATGTGGAGGTGAATTCAAAGCTGTGGCAACGTCATCCATGGTGCTTAAAGCTAAAGAAAAGCCATTCAAGCGGACTGAGAAAGCTGATGATTTGGAAGTTTGGGAGCTGAGAAGACAAGTTCAACAGCTGCAGCAACAGTTGGCAGTTATGAGTGTCAGTCATACTCAGCAGTCACCCCCGGTTCTTGAACAGCAACCTAAATCCCTTCAGTCCCCGACAGTTTCTGCATCATCTAGATTCAAGCCAACAAGAAACAAAGAGGATTACTTCTGCTACCGTTGTGGCGAAGACGGCCATATAGCCACCAAGTGTCAATCTCTTCCAAACACTGATCAGGTGATTCAGAAGCTGGTTCGCTCTCTACGAAGGGCCAAGAGTGGAAAGCATGATAAAACGGGTGACCGTAAAAAGAATTCAGACCAAGTATGTTTCTTTAAAAGGAGCCAAACAGAGGTCTATGAGTCAGGTGGTCTGCCAAAAGGACTGGTGGGTCCAGCATCGACTGTGGAAGTGAAGCTCAATGGCTGTTTATGTCAAGCTCTTTTAGACAGCGGCTCACAAGTGGCCATAGTGTTTGAAAGCTGGTATTCCAAGAACCTGAGAGATCTGCCCATTCACTCTTTAACTGGCCTATCTATATGGGGCCTCAGTTCTTCCAGCTATCCTTACAAGGGCTACATTGTAGTGAATGTCACGTTCCCTGCCTCCGTCACTGGTGTGGAAGAGTCACTGTCCATCTTTGCGCTGGTATGCCCAGAACCCCAAGGTCCCTCACAGCTGCCTGTCATAATTGGTACCAATGCAAGTTTCTTTAAACGTCTTGCTGCCCTGAGCCGAGAGCTTGAAGGACCTAGTGTTGCACATTCCCTGAGAATCCAGACTCGTCACTCAGAAATCCCCATTCCTCAAGAATCCGAGACTGAGCACCTCTCTGACAAACCTGAAGGAAAACTCAAGTGGATGGGGCCTGGACACTGCATTGTTCCATCAAGGGGAGAGATATGCACAGTGTGTAAAATGGAGACAGATAAACCATTGAAGAGAGAGATCTTTGTTGTGGACGGACCTGTGCAGGCTAGTTTGCCAGCTGGACTATTCATAACTCCAGTGATACTGCCACCTTCTGCTGTTGAAGATAGGAACGTCAAAGTACTGGTGCACAATGAAACCTCCAGAGATATCTCCATTCCTGCTGGAACAGTAATCGCCAATGTGTATCCCACAGACACACTCACTACCACTTCCGGAGGCCAGAGCTCAACCGTAATTGATCCCCAGCTGTTTGACTTTGGTGAATCATTACTCCCTAAGGCCTGGGAGAAGAGACAGAGAGAGAAGCTGTCGACCAGAGGAGATGTGTTTTCAAAACATGAATGGGATGTGGGATTAGCCCAAGGTGTTGAACATCACATTCAGCTGCAAGATACCAAACCTTTCAGAGAACGCTCCAGACGCATCGCTCCTGCGGATATTGATGACGTGAGACGTCACATCAAAGAACTGCTGGCAGCAGGAATCAAAAAGGAGTCAAGGAGTCCGTATGCATCACCCATTGTAATTGCACGGAAGAAAAGTGGGGAAATAAGAATGTGCATCGACTACCGAACTCTTAATGCAAGAACTATAACAGATCTGTACACCACGCCCAGGATTGAGGATGCTCTGGACTGTTTGGCAGGTAGTAGGTGGTTTTCCGTGTTGGACCTTTGTAGTGGATATTATCAAATAGCCATGGCGAAGGAAGATAAAGAGAAGACAGCATTCATCTGCCCTCTGGGTTTCTTCCAGTTCGAATGCATGCCCCAAGGCATTACTGGAGCTCCAGCCACGTTCCAGCGGCTGATGGAGAAAGCTGTTGGCGATATGCCCCTCCTACAAGTTATAGTCTACCTCGATGACATCATTGTGTTCGGACGCACGCTTGAAGAACATGAAGAGAGATTGTTGAAAGTATTGGATTGTCTGCAAGAATGTGGTCTCAAAGTGTCAATTGACAAATGCCAGTTCTGTCAATCTAAAGTGCGTTATGTGGGTCACATTGTGTCAGCGGCTGGAGTGTCACCAGATCCTGAAAAAATTGAAGCTGTGACACGGTGGAAAATGCCAACGGATCTAAAGTCCCTGAGATCTTTCCTCGGATTCTGTGGATTTTATCGGCGATTCATAAAGGATTACTCTGCCATAGTAAGGCCTCTGACGGAACTTATCAAAGGTTACCCACCAACATCTGGACGAACTAAGAAACCCGTAGATGGCCAGCACTACTTCAAAGACTCAGATCTTTTTGGAGAGCACTGGGATGACACCTGTACCACAGCTTTCAACCAAATCATTCACTGCCTCACACATGTCCCTGTGCTCACTTTTGCAGAGCCCATCAAGCTTTATGTCCTACACGTGGACTCCAGCATGAATTGACTAGGCGCTGTTCTGAATCAACAACATCCTGAAGGGCTCAGGCCAGTAGCCTATGCAAGCCGGAAGCTGAGTGGCTCAGAGAGACGATACCCAGTTCATCAGCTGGAGTTCATGGTGCTGAAGTGGGCTGTGGTGGACAAGTTTCACGACTACCTATACGGAGCCCAGTTCACGGTAAGGACGGACAACAATCCACTTACTTATGTGTTGTCAAGTGCCAAGCTGAATGCCACAGGTCATCGCTGGTTAGCTGCATTGGCTAACTATAACTTCAGCTTAAATTACAAACCCGGACACCATAACATTGATGTAGACTTCTTGTCTCGTTACCCCTGGGAACCAACCAAGTGCTCTGAATGGAAGGAAATACCCAACTCAGCGGTAAAAGCCATCTGCCAGTTAGCTGTTGTTTCTGAGAGTGAGGAGTCATCAAGACTGGCGAATCAACTAGGTATTTCCCCTCAGAGTATTCCTGAGGCCTATGCCTGTCCCACCATGCACCAGACAGCGCAATAAGAGGATCCTATCATTGGTGAAGTCAAGCTAGATGTAGAGTCAGGAAAAATAATGACCTCCATTAAGAGTTCCAATGATTCCGTTGCTCTGCTACAGTGACAGGGTTCCAAGCTGAAGATTCAGAATCAACTTCTGTACCGAGTTACCCAGAGTTCCTCTGGAAGAGAAAAGTTGCAGCTCGTCCTTCCCGAAAAGTACTGGACTCAGGTACTGCGCTCCCTGCACGATGACTCAGGACATTTGGGGGTGGAGAAAACTGCCGAACTCCTGAAAGATCGCTGGCCCAGGATGTCCAAGCACTTTGAGCAGTATGTCAAAAATTGTGGCCGGTGCATTGCACGAAAGACTTTGCCCAAGAAATTTGCTCCACTGAACCATATGACCAGGAGCGGGCCATTCGACCTTGTTTGCATAGATTTGTATGTATCATTACGTAATGTAGCCTAAAAAAGTTTGTTAGAAATGCACATGTGAAAAACGTGGTGAGTACAATCAAGCTTGTCTTATGTTTAGTGATTGGATGCTTAATAGCTTAAACCCGCCTCCCCAATAGATGAATGTAACGCAATTGGCGCAGGGGCTTATTGTTTTTCTAAAGGATTATTATTTAGGATTATTAAAACTCTTGAAACACCCATTGGAATCTGCAGCCATTAGGACGCCGCAGAGGCTGGGACCTGGGCGTGGCACAGGGGCTCTACGGCGCCCCCTGGAACACAGTCAGAAATCTTGATGTATATCGCACACATACTTGCACGTATTCATATGAAACTCGGTACACATATAGATCTCATTGAGCAGAACCACTTTCATACTGCATGTCATAGGCTCCGCCCAACAGGAAATTGGCTATTTAAGGCTGTTTAAAAAGCGCATGCTCTGGAATTTGATATACTCGTCTGAGGATTTCCAACCGATATCCACCAAACTCGGTGAACATGATCTAAAGACATTGGGGATGCTAAATTGCACAGGGATTTTTGATATCTCGAATGGTTTGCCGGTGGCGAGGCGATGAAGTTATGGTGAGAAATGAGAAACAGGAAGTGTCTAATATCATCCACATACATTGTCTGATTTTGATCAAACGTCACGGATTTGTTCGTTGTATGATGTCAATTGTACAGATGTTACTATTAGGAGTCAAAGATATAGCGCCACCAACTGGCAGCAGGAAGTGTGTCATTTTCAAAATGCTTTTAATTCAGCATCTAATTTTTACTTGATTTGCTTCAAACTTCGTCAGATTAATGTCTAAACATGGCCAATGTAAAACTGTTGAGGGGATATTGATATCTAAAATATTGTTGCCATGGCAACGTATCATGAAACGCAACACACATATAAGTATTAATGATAGATAGACACTGGCAAAAGCTCATAAAAGGGTGTGGATGAGGCACTCTATAGCGCCACCTTTTGACAAAACTTGGGGGGTTCGTTTTAAGAATCAGAGCAGACTGTGCTTGTCGGAAGGATGGACTTTGTAGAAAACTAAGCGTTTGAGAGAGGCGGGGCATATAGGACCTACAATAATGTACAGCATTTGAAAAATAATGTGTTTTTTGAACATTAAAGCATGTCAACATATTCTGTTACACCAAATACACAAAATAATGATCTTTAAAAAAGCATCATATGACCCCTTTAAGTAATGTTAACAGATAAAACTTTACATTTTAATAATGTTTTAGATTTTAACTTAATATTAACTAACATTAATAAATGCTATATAACTATTGTTCATGTTAATTAATACAGTTAATGCTAATAACTGAAACTTTATTGTAAAGTGTTACCAAACTTTTATATATTGTTCTGTGAGTGTGTGTGTGTGTGTGTGTGTACAGTCTTGGAAGTTTGGATTAACTCTTTCATTGCTGTATCCCTTAACCTGCCAGAGGGTTAGTGTAAATGCATGTGACCACTGTGCACCATTCCCTTGATGCCACCGGGGTGGCGTTTGTGCTGACGGCTTGGGCCCGCCATCGCTGCTTGCAGCTATATATTTTTTTATTTTTCTTTCAATCGTTCGGGGCTTTTTGGGGCCCTTAACGTGCTCAAAAACTCTTGAAAATTGGCACACACATTGGAATCTGCGGCCGTTAAGACTCCGCAGAGGTTGGGACCCAGGCGTGGCACAGGGGCTCTACGGCGCCCCCTGGAACACAGTAAGAAAACTTCATGTATAACTCACACATACTTGCTCGTGTTCATATGGAACTCGTTACATGTGTAAATCTCATTGAGCCGAACAACTGTCAAGCTGCATGTCATGGGCTCCGCATTCCTATTAGGATTTCCAAACGATTGCCACCAATCTCGGTAAAAATTATATCAAGACACTGGGGATGCTAAATTGTGAAATTAAATTTGATCAAAAGCCTACATTTAATTTGTTCATCATGTTAATCAAGACTTTGATTAAACTGCTTGAATCATATGTATTACTTTTACAATGCCTTTATGTCATTTTTGGATCTTGAAAACCTGCATAGACTTTCAGTGGAAGTACAGAAATGTCTCATGTTTCATAAAACATATCTTCATTTGTGTTTGGAAGATAAATCTGATGGATCTGAAGCATTTGGGATAATATGAGGGAGAGTAAATGATGAGAGAAAAGCAACAAAACTATCATTTTATTTACAGTTTTAACAATCTTCCCTCATATCAAATAATTTTTGTTTGTGTGTTATTTTTGTCTCTGTATAGTTTGGACCATGGAGGACATTTCAGAATCACACCAGGACTGAGCAAATGTAAGTTCTCTCTCTCTCTCTTACACACACAAACACACACACACACTCATGTTGCTTTTCCATGTTTTATGGATTCATTCCATCGGCATAATGGTTTTTATTATGTTCAAACTGTATTTTGTTATCCCCTTACCCTAACTCTACCACTCACACAACACTTTCTGCTATTTTAGATTTTCAAAAAAAACTTTGGTCCTCATGGGGACCAAAAAGTGTCCACACAAGATCAAAATTTACTGGTATTAACATCCTTGTGGGGACACTTTGTCCCAATAACATAGGGAATACCTGGACACACACACTCTCCTGTGCATATTTAATGATGTCATAGATGATGTAATATCTCTTCTTGTGTTCAGACGCCTGTGATCTCACACTGGATCCAAACACAGCACACACTCAACTCATCCTGTATGACACTCCCATTCCCCAAACCCCATACACCTGTTCACTCATTACACCAATTCCCCAAACTCCACACACCTGTTCAGTCACTCACTCATCACACTCACCCTCAGCTGTGCCCCGTTGTCACTGACTATATCTTCTCCTCTCACTCACCACTCGGCCTGGCTGTATTGTGTGTATGTAATGGTGTTCGTCGTCCCTAGACCTGTTTTTGTTTTGCCTTGTCGGCCTTTCTGTTGGGAATAAAATAAGTTTTCACCTGCATTTGGACCCAGACCCTATTTTTCCACGGTGCCCCTGACCGCGGCGTGACAATGTAGAGTTGTGCTATTTTAATTAACAGTATTTTACCTTTCATGATGCATTCACACTTGAGATGTTAAATGACCCGAGCAATTAATATTCTTTGAGATGTGTTGTTTATACAGAAAAATAAAAACATGCACAGAACTATATGCACACTGAATATAAATATAATTGCATTTTTATGTTTATTTTTTGGTTTCTTTGGTCACAACTATGAATATGAGCATTAAAAAAAAAGTTTTATTCTAAAAGTCTAAATAAATTACAAGTTATAAATTAAAATGATTGAATCAAGCTAACTTTATTATGTTGCAGCAGTGGCATCAGATCGGGTGAAAATGGCTCTTTAATGTAACCGCTGCATGGTGTAACACTGGGTTACTGGTTTTCCTCAAATTTTGCACATGTATGAATCTCATTCTGTGTCTGTTAGGTTACATCTTTTAATAAAGGTCTTTATTTAGTTGATTATACATTCAGATGACTCAGTGATTTAGTGTGTGATTACAGCATGTGTTCAGACAGACGTCTCTCCTCTAGTTCATGTGTCTTTCTGATTCTCCTCTCATCTCTCAGTCTGTTTTCATTCTTCATCTTCATTGGTTGCTCTCTCATGTCCTGAATGGATGTTGTTGGTGTCTCTGCTGCTGGACGGGGCCCACATAGCAATTGTCTTCTGGCCCAGCTCTGGGCCAAACAAGCAGTTACACTCGGCCCACATGCAGCAAAGAATTACGGCCCTTGTTTGGCCCAGATCTGGACTACAGACATGAGCCATAACTGGCCCAAATCTCAGCCGAATAGTAACTTATAACCAGCCCTGAACTGGGCCAGAACAAGTTTTAATAGTGCTACCCAATCTCAGCCTTCAGTAAACCACATAGAGACCAGCCTTTAACCAGAAACCCCAAAACTGAGCCATAAAAAAGCCAAAAAAAACAACAACAACTCAGCCACGGCTCCATCGATAGGCAGTAAAACACATAGCTACACCTTTAGACAATTAAGCATCTGTGATTCACACTTCTTTAGATTGTGAGGGAAAGAGTTTCTGGCTCTGCTGGGACTTGAACCAGAGATCTTCTTGCTGTGAGGAGACAGCATTTCCCACTGAGCCACTTATGCTGCGCGTAGCCACAGACATTACATACAGACACTTGTGCAATAATAATACATAAAAAAACTGAAATGTTTTCATGATTGCATGTATATAAAATAAAAATAAAAAAAACATTTACAGGTACAAAACTGTTTGGATAGATGCTGAAATGTACAATATACACAGCAAATCCTCAGTGAACACTGCACACAATGTTAAAAGAAACACAAAAGAAGTGTTGAAGTTCATGAGATGAATGATCAAATTAAATGATCAAATAAGCATTTGGTAAAATCAACTGAAATAAAACACATTAAATCTCTGAAGATCTCAGCAGAGGATGTTTAAACAACTCCACAAGCAGCATCACCAGCTTCACTTATTACTAACTAGACTGACTTTATTTCTGTCAGCCATCTAGAGAAGCTCTTATTGTTAGTGTTTGGTAACAAGGGCCTACTTTGCATCAGCAACACTGACTCAATGGCAACTGATAGCACCTGTATTCATAGCAACTAGTTTCTAACTAATGTATCATTTGATTGTTAATCATAAATAGAATAATATAGTATGTGTCAGGCAGTCATTCATGCAATTGTATGCAAAATCATGATCCTACTGAACGGCTTCAACTAGGATATAATATTCAGCAATGAAATATTTATTCATCAATCATTGGGCACCTATGGAAGTTGAAAATAAACATTTTAGCATTCCAACAATTATTAAATGATCACTATGTGTTGATTTTAAATGTAGCCAGAAACATAATCAGAAAGCAGCACCAGAACTTGTCAAGGAGTATTAACCCAGCTCCAACCACTGAATCTATTGAGAGCCATAGAAGTATAGAGGACACATACACATTAATAGTGTAGTCTGGGCAAACTACTGAGTAGGCACTAATCAGAGGCTGCATTTTTATGATGTCATCATGTAGCCTTCTTCTTACAAGTATTTTAAAACTACAAAAATACAAAACAGCAAAGTATTTTGATACAAAATATGAAGCCATTTTCATCAACCCTATCAAGTACAAAATCATATTTTATAATTTATATACATATTTGAAATACATGTATCATAAATACTGCCCATCCCTCAGCTCACAAGTATAGTTAAACAAGCACACACACCCACCCACACACACACTATATTTTTGTTTGTTTCACTGTATTATTGAGGACATAATTTTCTTTTATTTGACCTCCACAACTATAGTCCAAGAAGTACAAACACACACTATGGGCTCTATCATACAGCCAAAATATATTTTTTACAAATGTTTGTATGCTGCTGCACGTCTCTGTGTGTGTAATAAGCAAAGTGTATGCGCGTTGTGCACTCGCCTGTAGGCGCATATTACTAACGCGCTCTTTAAATAACAAATAAAAAATATTGTGCCAGACTTTAGACCAGGTTTGAGTTGGTCTATTGCACAGTCTATTTTCAATTCCTCAAAATAGCAATGCGCCAACAATGAGCCTTAACACACCTCTTTTTTAGACCAGCACGCCCATGGGTGCAAATGCATTTGCTATTTAAACAATGCATTGCAGGACGGAAAAATGAGAACTGCGTCGGGCTGAAACTAGCAAAAACACTTGTGCCGCGCCTTGCGCCGGGTGTTTGATAGGGCCCAATGGCGCAGTCGTTTTTTTTGTTATTTAAAGAGCGCGTTAGTATAGGTGGGTCCACAGCACGCGTACACTCTGCTTATTACACACACAGGGACGGACAGCAGCACACAAACATGCCAAATATTAAAAATTAAAAGATTGCAACGTAAAAGATTATTATTGTGTAGACTACATAAATATAAAAATGCCTACATGTCATAATGGATAGTCATTGGATGTATCAGAATTAAGCTACCTATTTGCTAATGCATGAGCAGGTCCGTTTCATCTCTGGAGATGCATTCAGTCTTTGTGCTTGTAAATTCCGCCATGTAAACAGCAAATCCGCCATGGCACGAGTGCAACTGGCTCTTAGAGGGGATGGGCGGGAAGACTGTTATTGGTTTGTTGCATGTTATGCCCAAAACACACCCATTACTTATTACAGTTTTTCTCGATTGCTAAAACACTATAACCAGGCTTTTGAACTAAAATTTTTCAAAAAGCACACCCATTTTGCTGAACTATAAACACTATTCCCCTGCTTTAACACATGAGTCAGATTTGGTGAACTGTTACTGCAAAACTCTACACACAAATCCCTACATTTCTCAGTGCTTACACCATGTGGTCATTTAGAAAGCACTAGCATTCAATACTGTTCACTCAAGTCAGCACAGCTTGAGCTCAATTAACAAACAATTACCCAGGTGGAAACACTAAGAGTCAAAAACACACATCAATCAGATCCTTCAATAAATAGATAAAAGGCCCCGAATCAGTTCACTGAGCTTTGGAACAATGGATCCACAGAGAAATGAAGGAATAGGTCGAAGAGGAAGAGGAGGAGGGAGAGGAGGAGGAGGAAGAGGGAGAGGAAGAGGAAGAGGATGTGGTGAAGGAGGAGGGAGATGAGGAGGACATAGTGAAGGAGGAGGGAAGGAGGAGGACGTTGTGAAGGAGGAGGGAGAGGAAGAGGACGTGGTGAAGGGGGAGGAGGGGGGAGAAGAAGGGCAAGGAGAGAAGAAGGCACAGATGAAATTCGAGCCACTTTAGTTATTCTCTGGCCTGACCCAGAACAAAGACGGGTTTTTTTTTTTTTTTACAGTTGTGCTGTGTAGTACATGAATGAATAAAAATGTACCAATGTATACATTGGTTGTATCTTTTGTGTTCATGTGAAAAGGTGTTTGAGGGGGAGAACCACAAGCAACATAACTTACCAGTTTTGGATATATTGTTTTGAATTTATTGCACCAGTGTGTAATACTGTGTGTATTTTTGGAAGCTTGTGTGTGATGTCTGAGGGAAAAGTTTGTTTTTTCAGCAAGAGTGAATGGTTTTGAGTGTAGAGCTTCATTTTAACCTGAAAATAGGATGTTTAGGGAATTGTGTTTACTGTTTTGAGAATACGAGGCATAGTTTCAAGAAATGTTTAAGCAATCGAGAAAAACTGTAAGACTGGTTCTCAAACCTTTCCATGAAGTACCCCCAGCACTGCACATTTTGTATGTCTTCCTATATCTGACACACCCACTTCAGGTCATGCAGTCTCCGCTGATGAGTTGAATCAGGTGTGATAGATGAGGGAGACATACAAAATGTGCAGGGCTGTGGGTA
Source organism: Sinocyclocheilus grahami (assembly GCF_001515645.1). Taxonomy (NCBI): domain Eukaryota; kingdom Metazoa; phylum Chordata; class Actinopteri; order Cypriniformes; family Cyprinidae; genus Sinocyclocheilus; species Sinocyclocheilus grahami. The sequence continues at coordinate 23,682 of NW_015507458.1, read as the reverse complement.
CTCCAGGACAGGTTTGAGAACCATTGCATTAAGAGAATAGGGACAACCCTTTTAGACCACGCGCCGGGCACACCGACCGATTTTCCCTTCGTTAAACTAGCAAAAGTGGATTTGGACACGCTTTAGACCTTGCGCTTAGATTGTTAAAATAGGGCCCTGTATGTGAGCGACGCGGTCATGATGTAATAATGACACTCTGCGCCACTAGAGTTTGTTTGTAAAGTTTGTTTTTAACAGGCGTGCAGTTAAAGGAACACAACACCTCACACAGGTAAAAACGAAAGTAAAAGAAGAAATAGAGATGCCATTTCATGGCTGTAAATCTGTTAACATTGGGTAAATAAAAGACCACATATTTTATGGTAAGTTAAGAGTTTAATATCCATGGCTAGTCATAAACATGTGCTGCTATTTAATTTTTGATCTACTTTACATTAGATAATTACTTTTTTTTTTACCCACTGACCTGTATAATTGACATGCTATATATTTTTTTTTATTATTTATAAGAATGTTGTGTATTTATTAAATCAACATTCCAATAATTTAGAAAGAGCATTATCCTTACTATTTAATAATAAGCTGTTTTTGACAAGCATAATTTTAAATCATAGTAAACATTTGAATTATATTTGATTTCCATAGAATGACCCAGTAGTAAGTTAAGCTAAATAAAATGGAATTTCTCTTTAAATGCTTAGTAATAAAAAAAAATGTGTTTAAATGCATGTGTTGATTAGTCCTTGTGGGTGTTTTCTGTAAAGGAAAAGCTGAAAGCAGCTCTTCGTCCAGCTGAGAAGACTTTGTGGTCATTACAGAATGCTGCAGCACAATATGCCAAGATCTGTAATTACAATCAGGTGTCAAATTCCATAAATGTTCCATATATATTATCTTTAAAGTAATATTTAATTAAATATTTGATTAATTTTTTTCCCACAGTTTCATGTGTCATAGGGAAACTTTTTTTTTACCATAAAAAATGGCAAACAATTTATGAACAAAGTAGAATAATTAAAAACAAGACAAACTATATGCTGGCTTGAGAAAGCCCAAGCAGAAAGTTTGAAGTAGATTTAATGGCTTTAAGTCTTAAGATTTTAAGTTTTAAGTCGTGATACGTTTGAGTTAGTAGTTTTAAAAGCTTGAAGATGTTAAGGGTTAAGGTTATGCAGTCTGTCAGATAGATAAATAGATAGATAGAGATAGGTTAGAACTATTAGAAACAGGCCAATTCACACTGTACCAACAGACTCCAGCCAATGCAGACAACCACCAGTACGTCACTTCTCGCATCTGCCGGTGTAGTGTGAATTGGCCTTAACTGAGTTTCAATTGTTTAGATTTTAAGTTTTTGTCTGGTGGAGATTGAATAAACTTGACTCATTTCAACCATCTATGTTTGTTTTGTTTTGTTTTGATTGTCATTTGTAGAAAAAAAACGTAAGTTTCTCAAGCCAACATAATTAGGCAAGATAATCTACTGATTCAGATACACATGCAATAAACATGCATAAATGACCCCCCAGTCTCAAGTTCAACAGACAGAGAGAAGAATCAAGTTTAAGAAACTCCATCAGTTCCTCAGAAAGGAGGAGAGCAGGATATCAGCTCTACACTCTTAAGAAAAATGGTTCCAAACAGTACCAGAGAAGGGTTCTTCGACTTATAACTTCGACTGATATAATTTCATTTTCATGATTTTATTTAAGTTTGTTTTTTATGTTTATTGTATGTCTGCAGCAACATGTAGTCCATAACAATTTTCCTCTTGAGGACAATAAAGTATACTACTACTAACAATAGCAGAACCCTTTTTAGTGCTAAATAGAACCCTTTTTATAGCGTTCCATATAGAACCATGCTTTGAAAAGGCTATATAGGACCTTATTGGTTTTATAAATAACCTTTTTAATGATAGTTTTTCGTTAATATCATTAATGTTAGTAATATTTGTATAAATTATTTATTAATATTGTTCTTTTACCCCTCTATCTGCCTGGTCTTTTAATATTTTGAAGTGTCTTTTAGGGTTTTACATAAAATCATCAACAACAACAAGGTGTCAATTAAGTTTTTTTTATGCCGTGAAATTGTAGCAACAATTACAGTGTTCTAACAACAGTTATTAGCAGAATACATTAATAAATGACAATGGACATTGAATATAAATAAATGCTTAAAGAAATAAAACAAAATAGAACATAAAATAGTGTATTGAAGACCAAGCTCCAGTGAAATATCTTCACAATCCTCTATGGTGCCTTTAAGTTAATCATTATGTGTATTTTGTTGGGATTGAATGGCAGTTTCTCTCTGCAGATGATGAGGGTGTAGAATCTAAATAGCACAATTGAGTTTAGATATAGTTTGTCTGCTTTCATTTGTTTATGTGAAAACAATTGTTTATGAAGGCCACAAGTATATGTAAGCACTTCGCAATGTTAAAAGGAAAAAGGTATATAAAGTCAAGGGATAGGGTGTTTATGCATAAACCCTAGTAATACAAAACAAATCTAACAAAATGGACCAAAAATTCAATATCTTTGTTATTTAGTGAAGAAGAGGATTGTAGAAAAAAAACGTAAGTTTCTCAAGCCAACATAATTAGGCAAGATAATCTACTGATTCAGATACACATGCAATAAACATGCATAAATGACCCCCCAGTCTCAAGTTCAACAGACAGAGAGAAGAATCAAGTTTAAGAAACTCCATCAGTTCCTCAGAAAGGAGGAGAGCAGGATATCAGCTCTACACTCTTAAGAAAAATGGTTCCAAACAGTACCAGAGAAGGGTTCTTCGACTTATAACTTCGACTGATATAATTTCATTTTCATGATTTTATTTAAGTTTGTTTTTTATGTTTATTGTATGTCTGCAGCAACATGTAGTCCATAACAATTTTCCTCTTGAGGACAATAAAGTATACTACTACTAACAATAGCAGAACCCTTTTTAGTGCTAAATAGAACCTTTTTATAGGGTTCCATATAGAACCACGCTTTGAAAATGCTATATAGGACCTTATTGGTTTTATAAATAACCTTTTTAATGATAGTTTTTCATTAATATTACTATGTTAATGTCATTAATATTAGTATTATTATATATTATTTATTCATATTGTTTTTTTACCCCTCTATCTGCCTGGTCTTTTAATATTTTGAAGTGTCTTTTAGGGTTTTACATAAAATCATCAACAACAACAAGGTGTCAATTAAGTTTTTTTTATGCCGTGAAATTGTAGCAACAATTACAGTGTTCTAACAACAGTTATTAGCAGAATACATTAATAAATGACAATGGACATTGAATATAAATAAATGCTTAAAGAAATAAAACAAAATAGAACATAAAATAGTGTATTGAAGACCAAGCTCCAGTGAAATATCTTCACAATCCTCTATGGTGCCTTTAAGTTAATCATTATGTGTATTTTGTTGGGATTGAATGGCAGTTTCTCTCTGCAGATGATGAGGGTGTAGAATCTAAATAGCACAATTGAGTTTAGATATAGTTTGTCTGCTTTCATTTGTTTATGTGAAAACAATTGTTTATGAAGGCCACAAGTATATGTAAGCACTTCGCAATGTTAAAAGGAAAAAGGTATATAAAGTCAAGGGATAGGGTGTTTATGCATAAACCCTAGTAATACAAAACAAATCTAACAAAATGGACCAAAAATTCAATATCTTTGTTATTTAGTGAAGAAGAGGAGAGTATCCTTAACTGAATAGAGCTGGTCACACTTACATGTTCTCTTAAACTAAAAAGAGAAAAGACAACAGAAACCAATTAGCATTTGAAAGTTATAATTCATAGACATTTTAAGAAATAAATAATTTACCTGTTGAGAGTGTGTTGTCAGTCTGTCTAGTTGGATGGCTGAGCTCCAGAAAATCAGTAAAGTAATTTGCTTTTAAGCAAATGCAGTATTGTTTCCAGAGGTGTAAAATCCAGGTTCAGAAAGTAAAAGTCCTCCACAGTATTTTGTTCCAATCACCTGGATTTGCTAATTAGCACAGTTTTTCAGCCAGGAGATCAGAGATGGGACCAAGTCATTCCTTTCAAGTCACAAGCAAGTCTCAGTCATATCCCAAGTCCTCAAAGAGTTAAAGTTAATGAGATAATTAAGTGACTAATTAAATGGTGACTGCACATTAGTGATGAACACCTGCTGTTAACAATCAAAATCACTGAAGAAAAGAAAAACACAAGAACTACATCTGACTTCAGCCACAGCCTTAGATGAAATTAACTGGGGGGAAAAAAACATTAAATCTCTCAAGTCCTCATTAAACAACTCCACAAATGGCACCACCAGCTTCACTCATTACTAACCAGGTTGACTTAATTTCATGTCTGCAGAATCTCTTACTGAGAATTGACTAGAGCTTTAAATTCATGCTGTAGCTTCACAGGGCTGATTATACCATACCTACAAATATAAAATATTTTGAATATTATTGGACCAGCTCATGATGACTATTTCATTACATAAAAAAACCCTTAAAGCTTCAAACATTGCTATAAAGAAAAACATAATATAGAAGTCAAGGGTCAAGAGCACAACTAAAGCAAACACTGATCTCCATGATGGTGACATCATTTTAACCACTAAAACATCAACACCTGATCCTCTATAATTCTCAATAACAGCAGGTGTTCATCACTAATGCACAATCATCATTTAATTAGTCACTTAATTATCTCATTAACTTTAACTCTTTGAGGACTTGGGATTTGACTCCAGACTTGTTTGTGACTTGAAAGGAATGACTTGGTTCCTCCTCTGCTGAAATCAGCTGCTGAGTTCATGGGTGGAATAAACATATGGCAAGACTTTTAATTTCTGACCCCTGGCCGTTACACCTATGGTGTTATGTGAATACTTGGCTACAATTTTATATTTTAATCTAATTTAAACTAAAAGATTGTGCCTGAGCACTGAACATTATTAGGAAGGCTATTTCAAAGTTAAGTAAAAAAAAACAAAATCTCTACTTCCTTTAATGGACTTTGATAAACCATCATAGCTTGTTCTGCCATAACAAATCTGTTTTATAAATACACAGTTCTATTCCTGCTCTCTGTTGTTCAGCCCGTTGAATCAGCCTACCAACCCTACTCAACTCTGTGAATCTACTTCACTCAGTGAAAAAATTTTCAACCAGTATCTACAAAACACTAAAATATAAATTCAACTTTGCCATGTAATCTATACACACACAAGACATCAAGAACCAGCCTATGAATCTCAACAATGGTGACAATTAAAAAAAATATTTCATGCTGCAATGCATGCTGGGTAACACCATAGTAAAAACTCCCATCATGCACTGCAGTATGACATATTATTGTCACCACTGTTGAGGATCATATGATAGGTGTCCATGTCTAAAAGCCTAAACTGACAGAGGTTTCTTATTTTTTCAAAATCATAGCATTACAGTGGTGTTTTTGTTTAATAATAATTGAATGCCAGTCAATAAACAAAAGAGAGACCACTTTATGATGTTCATTCATCATGAGTTATAAACAAAAAAAGTAAGATCATTTGCTTGTGTGTGAGTGTGTCAAAAAGAAGTAGTTGATTCTCTTTGACTGTTTTACTGTAGTCTCACAGTGGTAGTAGAAATCATCACTGGATCACTGAAAATTCATTTTCCTTGAAGCTAACAAAGACTGACTCACACCAGTATATCGTTATCACCTTATCATAGTTTTTCTTGGCTTGTTTTGCCATATCAAATGTGTTTAATAAACAGTCCCCCTCTCCCTATGCCCTTGGAATCGTCCTAACCTTTACCCTAATCATAATTTTTTCTAGAAGTGCTCAGTTTCCTGGTATATGTGTGTAAATATCCTGTTGCACCAGGACTGCAAAGTCTTTAATTTGAAGCAGGACATACAGGGTGAGTGGCTTCTTTGCTTCAGATATACGTCACTGCTTACAACTGATAGGTGCAGTTGGGTATCTTTTAGAAAAGTGATGCACCAGTGACATCTTTTGTACCTTTTTCCTGAGAGTGTAGTTGAAATCAGACCATGGATAGGATACATAACTACCAAAGATTTTTTTTTTGGTTTGTATAGCCATAATAATTGTGGTTTATAATCACACAAGAACAACAGAAACACTAACATGAGAAGTGAAGGGTCAAGATGCTAACTAAAGCAAACACCAACCACCATAACGGTGACTTCAAAATTAATTATTATTTTCATTAAAACATCAACAACCAATCCTCTGTTAATCTAAGAACTTTTGTAGATGCATAATAAAGTCAAATTGGTGTAACCCTATACAAAAATCCTGTGAGTAATAGGATTAAAACATTTATTTTATTCTATTGTTTGTTTATCATTTGTTTGTGCATTGTCCATTCATTTCTAATTTGGGGATGATGTTTTAAAAGCTTTCTATACTGGGACATTTCTATGTACGTATGTATCATTACGTAATGTAGTGTAAAAGTTTGTTAGAAATGCACATGTGAAAAACGTGGTGAGTACAATCACGCTTGTCTTATGTTTAGTGATTGGATGTTTAATAGCTTAAACCCGCCTCCCCAATAGATGAATGTAACGCTATTGGGTAATGAAGAGGTCAGCGAGAGAGAGAGAGAGAGAGAGAGACGGAGGAGAAGATAGTCGTGAGAAGTTTGTTGTGAGTGAAAAACTGACGAAATGTGAGGAAAAACGTGATTTTAGCTTGTTTAATTTTGTTTAAAACTGAGTATATTCGTTATTGGACTTCTGAGATACAGTTAGCTCGCAGTATGGGTTAACATTGAGTTTCTCTGAGTTATACTGAGTACTCGAGTCATCGCTGCCTTTAAACGAGACAGCTCACACATTTCATCGCATATACTGAGGTGCATGTTGAAACTGTTTCACAAATTCGCTGCCGTTTGTGTTCTGTTGTTGGACGTTTCTTTGTGGGACATCGGAGACCGTGAAAAGCACTTTTGAAATACGAAAGGCGAGCGAGTCTTCTGGCTACGAGGGAGAGAGCGACGGTCATCATCCGGATAGCGCACCCAGTCACCGGAAGCGTTGGGTGTTCCTCCGGCGACAAGGGACGATTTTTGCTTCCTGGGAGATTCACATTATTAAGTTCTCATACGGATTGCAATCGATAAAAGAACAAAAGTACCGTCTTTTCTTTGTTGTTTGCTCACTTGACACAGACCTGCAACGGGGGGTGTGAGTAATGTGTGTGTGTGATTGTGTGGGCCCACTGATATTACTGTTTAATTCTGTTGATACACTGGTTGCTTAGAGCATATTTTCTGCAGAGTTAATTTTGAGTTATTTGCTTGTTTAAGGACTCTGTCATAGTGGAAACTAACCAAACATTTACTGTTTCATTTGCTAAACTGCGTGCACTGCTATAAGTGTAAAAGTTGTTGGGTGATACTTGATTTCAGGTATATTGTAACTCAGTAATTCCTCTAATTTGAGCATCTGAGTATTTTCAAATTTCAAAATTACTATTTCATTAAATTACTCATCTTTATTAGTTAAATTCTCTTTTTATTTGTTTGTGAGTATTATTATATTTGGGGATACATCTTACAGTAGGTTAAAGAGATCTTTATTCAGACAACAAACCTAGCAAGGGAAAAAAGGGTACAGTGTAGTCAGACAGTGTAGCCTTAATCCAACATCACAAGGCATTTAGTTTCTGAACCTGGTGCTGCTCCTTACAAAATTCTACTTCAGAAAGGTAGGGGGCGCTACATAAAGTGGGGGCTCATCCGGGATCCCTCCTCTCTGATACGCCAAACTCCCTGAAAGACCAGAAGAACAAGAACATGTTCAAGTACTCATTAACAGTGCATTCTAAGTAATAGTGGTTAAATAAACACTCAAGGTGGCTCTGGGAAAACACCCTTCTCTACAAGCAGAGTTAACCAGCTGGTGTAAGGATGCGGGCATTCACGACACGCATGCTGTGATGTTGTTCAATGTACCTGCAGACACAGAAGTAGCGGTTATTGAAGATGTAATGCAAGGTGTAAAAGTCCTTGGAAGAATTTGTGTAAGAGACACAAGCGAAGGACCTACCTCACATACTATGCTGGTGTTGTGCGAGTGCAAACAAGTTGTTGACACCACACGCATACCCCCTGAAGTGACTCCTGATGAAACAGGTGGGCCCTGAACAGTCGTAGTAGTCCATGCAAAAGAAACCTTACCTGACGCTCCATCTGAAGGATTTACTGAAAAGCTTACCAAGTTCCTAATGGGAGAAGGAAAGTCATTAGCAGTTATACACACTCTCTTTACTCCGCGCAGCTCAGCCGAAGGGTCTCCTGAATCCATAATACGCACAGTGGGGGAGATCTTGGAAAAGACTGCAAAGCCCTCTGGAGACAGCTGTGCGTACAGACGATTATGTACCTTCTCTGCCATAATGCCAACACCCATGGGAGAAGAAAATATGGAGAACTGCATGGAACAAGCCCGTTTAATGATAACAGAGTGTGAGTGCTCCGAAAAAGAAAAATGACGCAGAGTTCTTGAAAGTGTCAAAGGGCCGGCATTGGAAATAATAAAAGATGCTGTTCGTTTCTCCAATCCTGAGGCAAGTGCATTGCAGTATTTGGAGGCATTAGAGAGTACCTTCGGATCATCAGAGTCTGGAGAGGACTTGTACTTCAAGTTTCGTTTGATGCATCAAAATCCGGGTGAGGCTCTATCTGAGTTCCTAAGACGGATTGATAAAGCCCTTAACAAAGTAGTGGAACATGATGTATTGTCTCCCAGACTGGTGGATAAAGTTTGTGTGGAACAGCTGATCAGGGGTGCTGTGCATTCATATATGATGTTGCTTCAGTTAGGGCTCCGCGAACGAAGAGAACGTCCACCATCTTTTCTGAGTCTGTTGAAGGAGATACGTGAGGCTGAGGAAAATGAAGCAGCCCAACATAGGATGACTGCAAAAGCCAAATCGATGCAATCTCATGAGGATGAAAGAGTTAGCCCCTCAGTCCTTCATGAACTTAAGTCTGAGATTCAGGAGTTGAGGGCACACATATGTGGAGGTGAATTCAAAGCTGTGGCAACATCATCCATGGTGCTTAAAGCTAAAGAAAAGCCATTCAAGCGGACTGAGAAAGCTGATTATTTGGAAGTTTGGGAGCTGAGAAGACAAGTTCAACAGCTGCAGCAACAGTTGGCAGTTATGTGTGTCAGTCATACTCAGCAGTCACACCCGGTTCTTGAACAGCAACCTAAATCCCTTCAGTCCCCGACAGTTTCTGCATCATCTAGATTCAAGCCAACAAGAAACAAAGAGGATTACTTCTGCTACCGCTGTGGCGAAGACGGCCATATAGCCACCAAGTGTCAATCTCTTCCAAACACTGATCAGGTGATTCAGAAGCTGGTTCGCTCTCTACGAAGGGCCAAGAGTGGAAAGCATGATAAAACGGGTGACCGTAAAAAGAATTCAGACCAAGTATGTTTCTTTAAAAGGAGCCAAACAGAAGTCTATGAGTCAGGTGGTCTGCCAAAAGGACTGGTGGGTCCAGCATCGACTGTGGAAGTGAAGCTCAATGGCTGTTTATGTCAAGCTCTTTTAGACAGCGGCTCACAAGTGACCATAGTGTTTGAAAGCTGGTATTCCAAGAACCTGAGAGATCTGCCCATTCACTCTTTAACTGGCCTATCTATATGGGGCCTCAGTTCTTCCAGCTATCCTTACAAGGGCTACATTGTAGTGAATGTCACGTTCCCTGCCTCCGTCACTGGTGTGGAAGAGTCACTGTCCATCTTTGCGCTGGTATGCCCAGAACCCCAAGGTCCCTCACAGCTGCCTGTCATAATTGGTACCAATGCAAGTTTCTTTAAACGTCTTGCTGCCCTGAGCCGAGAGCTTGAAGGACCTAGGGTTGCACATTTCCTGAGAATCCAGACTCGTCACTCAGAAATCCCCATTCCTCAAGAATCCGAGACTGAGCACCTCTCTGACAAACCTGAAGGAAAACTCAAGTGGATGTGGCCTGGACACTGCATTGTTCCATCAAGGGGAGAGATATGCACAGTGTGTAAAATGGAGACAGATAAACCATTGAAGAGAGAGATCTTTGTTGTGGACGGACCTGTGCAGGCTAGTTTGCCAGCTGGACTGTTCATAACTCCAGTGATACTGCCACCTTCTACTGTTGAAGATAGGAACGTCAAAGTACTGGTGCACAATGAAACCTCCAGAGATATCTCCATTCCTGCTGGAACAGTAATCGCCAATGTGTATCCCACAGACATACTCACTACCACTTCCGGAGGCCAGAGCTCAACCGTAATTGATCCTCAGCTGTTTGACTTTGGTGAATCATTACTCCCAAAGGCCTGGGAAAAGAGACAGAGAGAGAAGCTGTCGACCAGAGGAGATGTGTTTTCAAAACATGAATGGGATGTGGGATTAGCCCAAGGTGTTGAAAATCACATTCGGCTGCAAGATACCAAACCTTTCAGAGAACGCTCCAGACGCATTGCTCCTGCGGATATCGATGACGTGAGACGTCACATCAAAGAACTGCTGGCAGCAGGAATCAAAAAGGAGTCAAGGAGTCCGTATGCATCACCCATTGTAATTGCACGGAAGAAAAGTGGGGAAATAAGAATGTGCATCGACTACCGAACTCTTAATGCAAGAACTATAACAGATCTGTACACCACGCCCAGGATTGAGGATGCTCTGGACTGTTTGGCAGGTAGTAGGTGGTTTTCCGTGTTGGATCTTTGTAGTGGATATTATCAAATAGCCATGGCGAAGGAAGATAAAGAGAAGACAGCATTCATCTGCCCTCTGGGTTTCTTCCAGTTCAAATGCATGCCCCAAGGCATTACTGGAGCTCCAGCCACGTTCCAGTGGCTGATGGAGAAAGCTGTTGGCGATATGCCCCTCCTACAAGTTATAGTCTACCTCGATGACATCATTGTGTTCGGACGCATGCTTGAAGAACATGAAGAGAGATTGTTGAAAGTATTGGATTGTCTGCAAGAATGTGGTCTCAAAGTGTCAATTGACAAATGCCAGTTCTGTCAATCTAAAGTGCGTTATGTGGGTCACATTGTGTCAGCGGCTGGAATGTCACCAGATCCTGAAAAAATTGAAGCTGTGACACGGTGGAAAATGCCAACGGATCTAAAGTCCCTGAGATCTTTCCTCAGATTCTGTGGATTTTATCGGCGATTCATAAAGGATTACTCTGCCATAGTAAGGCCTCTGACGGAACTTATCAAAGGTTACCCACCAACATCTGGACGAACTAAGAATCCCGTAGATGGCCAGTACTACTTCAAAGACTCAGATCTTTTTGGAGAGCACTGGGATGACGTATCTGAAGCATTTGGGATAATATGAGGGAGAGTAAATGATGAGAGAAAAGCAACAAAACTATCATTTTATTTACAGTTTTAACAATCTTCCCTCATATCAAATATTTTTTGTTTGTGTGTTATTTTTGTCTCTGTATAGTTTGGACCATGGAGGACATTTCAGAATCACACCAGGACTACTTTCTGCTATTTAATATTTTCAAAAAAAACTTTGGTCCTCATTGGGACCAAAAAATGTCCACACAAGATCAAAATTTACTGGTATTAATATCCTTGTGGGGACACTTTGTCCCAATAACATAGGGAATACCTGGACACACACACTCTCCTGTGCATATTTAATCATGTCATAGATGATGTAATATCTCTTCTTGTGTTCAGATGCCTGTGATCTCACACTGGATCCAAACACAGCACACACTCAACTCATCCTATATGAAGGGAACAAAAAAACAACATAAGTGAAAGATCATCAGCCGTATCCTGATCATCCAGACAGATTTGAGAACCAGGAGCTGGTTATGTGCAGAGAGAGTCTGACTGGACGCTGTTACTGGGAGGTTAAATGGAGTAACTCAGGTCATGTAGCAGTGGCATATAAAGGAATCGACAGAAAAAGTGGGATTGACTGTTGGTTTGGTCTCAATGAAAAGTCCTGGAGTATGTATTGTTCCGATACGACTTATACTGTTTAGTACAATAATAACAACACAGATGTATTTGGCCCTTCAGTCCGCTCTAATAGAGTAGGAGTGTATCTGGATGTGTCGGCCGGCACTCTGTCTTTCTTCAGCGTCTCTGACACACACACACTCACACACATATACACATTCAACACCACATTCACTGAACCTCTCTATGCTGGATTTGGGTTTTATCCTGAATCTTCAGTGTCTCTGTGTCAGATTTAACAACCTCTTGTGAGGAACCACAGAAGCACTTACAGAAGCCCATTTCCACTCAATGTACGAATTACACTTTGACTTTCAGTGTGGTCTGCTTTTTTCAGTTTGCCTAGTTTTTGTAATGCATGTGTGTGAACCAAGTTGATCAAATTTAATTCTGTTAGATTGTATTTATTCTATTATATACATGAGTAGTGAAGATTTTCATCTTACACAATATGATATTATTGGTATGAGCAATTTAGAACAGAAGTAAAGAAAAATTAAAAATAAAAAATACACTTTTTTTTTTCTAAGATACACCATCTCAGTATGTAAAATCATAACGTGATTCCTTACCTTTTCATTGATGAAATTATAATTATGAAAGAATACTCACATATATGTTGTTGTAGTTAAGGACATAACACCCTATGAGTAATGGATTGATTTTGGCAGTTTTTGTGGTTGTAAATTATTTTAAAATGTAGAGTTGTGCTATTTTAATTAACAGTATTTTACCTTTCATGATGCATTCAAACTTGAGATGTTAAATGACCCAAGCAATTAATATTGTGGTTTCAACTAGTTTCTAACTAATGTATCATTTGATTGTTAATCATAAATAGAATAATATAGTATGTGTCAGGCAGTCATTCATGCAATTGTATGCAAAATCATGATCCTACTGAACGGCTTCAGCTAGGATATAATATTCAGCAATCAAATATTTATTCATCAATCATTGGGCACCTATGGTAGTTGAAAATAAACATTTTAGCATTCCAACAATTATTAAATGATCACTATGTTTTGATTTTAAATGTAGCCAGAAAAATAATCAGAAAGTAGCACCAGAACTTGTCAAGGAGTATTAACCCAACTCCAACCACTGAATCTATTGAGAGCCATAGAAGTATAGAGGACACATACACATTAATAGTGTAGTTTGGGCAAACTACTGAGTAGGCACCAATCAGAGGCTGCATTTTTATGATGTCATCATGTAGACTTCTTCTTACAAGTATACAACTACAAAAATACAAAACACCAAAGTATTTTGATACAAAATATGAAGCCATTTTCATCAACCCTATCAAATACAAAATCATATTTTATAATTTATATACATATTTGAAATACATGTATCATAAATACTGCCCATCCCTCAGCTCACAAGTATAGTTAAACAAGCACACACACCCACCCACACACACACAATATTTTTGTTTGTTTCACTATATTATGGAGGACATTGCATAGACTTCCATTGATTTTCTTCAATGGGTTTTCTTTTATTTGACCTCCACAACTATAGTCCAAGAAGTACAAACACACACTGTGGGCTCTATCATACAGCCAAAATATAATTTTTACAAATGTTTGTGTGCTGCTGCGCGTCTCTGTGTGTTTAATCCTGTGAGAGATTCAAAGGAGAGTGATTGAGGATAATCATCATTTTGGAGGGATAAATGCCTCCATGAATCTCAACACACATATCAGTATTAATGATAGATAGACACTGGCAAAAGCTCATAAAAGGGCATGGAAGAGGCACTCTATAGCGCCACCTTTTGACAAAACTTGGGGGGTTGGTTTTAGCTATAGTCACTAAACTTGGTACATACATTGTTCCCATCAAGATGGACAACTTTCTAATTTACAGTCATCAGCTACGACCAACAGGAAGTCGGCAATTTTGATTTGAATGTGGATTTTTGGAAAAATATAGCTGTGAATTAATGCATACTACTCAGAGGAAAATTATACTATACACACCAAACTTTGTCTAAATGATGCCATTGAGGAACTTAACTTGCTGATGGATTTTGGATAGCTTGAACGGTTTTGCCGTGGTGATTTATTAAAATAGCAGTAAAAAAGGAAACAGTAATTGTCTTATATTATTAAAGTGCAACTTCCAAACACTTCAAAACTTTTTACATACAGCGAACAAGTCATTCTGAGGAAATATGCATAGTTTCACGACTTTACATCGCTCTATGAATAACAGAAAATTAAAAAACTATCAGACATCTTATCTCACTCTGCCTCTGTATGAGGAAAGGGGGGAGGTGGGTCAGTGTATGTGTGTGTGTGCGTTGAGATTGGGGGTGAGTGAAGTTGTGGGTGAGAGAGAGAGAGAGAGAGAGAGAGAGAGAGAGAGCGAGAGAGAGAGAGAGAGAGAAAGAGAGAGAGAGAGAGAGACTTTTAAACATCTCTTTAATCATCAGAAAAAAAATCTGTATTTTTTCCCCCTTTTTTCCATTACAGCTTAAGAAATCTCTTAGGCCTTATCCTTTTCTGCCAGTTTTAAGGACAAAACATCCTAGAAGCAATTAATTTGTAGGGCACTGACAACATAGTTTGGGAGATTAATGAGCTTTTAAATCTCCTTTGTAAATGCTTTACAAGGTATAAATAGTCCTTATTTTAGATGAGCTCACAAAAATAGATGGCTGGCAACTACTAAATGTTTTATAACTACCTGACTTAATCATGGATTACAGCAGGAATATGTGTTAATAAAGCATTTATTAACACACTGAGCAACTATTATCATGTGTCTAAATAATAAGATTTATAAATGTACATTTAAATAGTTTATTAATCATTTACGTACACTTTCTGAATGATCTTATGAAAAGTTTTGAATATTAACTGACATTAATACATGCTATATAATTATTGTTCATGTTAATTAATATAGTTAATGTTAATGACTGAAACCTTATTGTAAAGTGTTACTAAAGTTTTATATATTGTTCTATGTATGTGTGTTTCACAGTCTTGATGGTTTGGATTAACATTTTAATTGCCATATCCCTTAAAACCAGACCTCCAGAGAGTTACTGTAAATGCATGTGCCCGCTGGGCACAGTTTTCCTGATGTCACCGGGGTGGCGTTTGCACTGATGGCTTGGGCCTGCCATCGCTACTTGCAGTTATATTTTATTATTATTATTGTTGTACTGCAGTGTAATTTATCTGCAACCAAAATGTAAAGTTGTGAAATGTTATGTGTCATGCTTGCATGAACTTCTGAAAAACTAAAGTGAAACCTTAGTGAATAACTATCATCACATAATCACATAAGATCTCAAACAGTTAACAGTAACTGGTTCAGACCATACAAACCAGTCTGGGGAGTATCTCTGTTATTCACAACAACACCTTACAAAGTACATAGCCTGTAGAGATTAGGATCCCATCACATATGTAGAAGTCGATGTATGCCCTCTTATTTTTTCTGCTACATGTGGATTGCTGCAAAGTTTTGTATAAAATATCACTTTGGATATAAAGACATGAACAAGATCAGCTATCAGCTGCTACACACTTGAAAAATACATTGTATTCACAGACTGCAAGGTGCGTATGTATTTTCTGTGGGGTGAATAGTTCACTTATCTGATGTAGAATTATTATTATTATTATTATTATTATTATTATTATCATTATCATTTTCTAATGTTCTTCTAATCCACACAAACTACTGTAGAATTAGGGACAATTTTTTGTTTGTGTAGCTTGTTAAGATGTTACAATAATTCGTAAAATACTTCTGTGCAAGATACCACTGCTGAATGATACCACATTCTAATAATGCATGGTATTATGAAATGCTTTTCAGTTAATACTGTATTGTTCTAATATTTGGAGTTTGTTATGATTATATTTGTTTGATTTTATAAAAAAGCTCAAAACAGGGTGATGCAATTATCCTTATCAAATAGAATATTTCTGTCTGTCTGGCCATTAAATATCTAATTTTGGGATCAGTATTATTTTAAACCATGCACCATTCATTTTGTTTCCACAGATTATATCGGTCCAACCCACTGCTATCTTGAAATATCCATTTATACAAAAAGAGAATTGTTTCGTCATGGCATCATGTTTTTCAAACGGTTACATGAGGTATCTGTCTATCTTACTTTGAGCAATGAGTTTAAAAAACACATTGTTTAAAAAAATTAAAAAAAGAAAGAAAAAAAACATTTTTATGTTGAAATATAGGACACATATAGGACAAAGGTGAAATATGAAAAAAATTACTAATATGTACACTGTACATCTTTTTTTTAGTTTTCTTATCTTTTTGAATGATCTTTTTTTGTTTTACATTTGACTCAGATAAGTTGTATGTACTGTATTTGCATTTTAAGTATTTTCAACATGACAAATATTGTTATTTGAACTTATAAAGTTTACTCAGAATAACTTTATGAAAATAAGGTGAACTTGATGTGTTCAATATCAAAGTTCATGTAACTTAACTATTTGACTTATTTTTTGCACTCAGTTAAGTTGTATTTACTTATGTTCAACTTATTTCAGTCACCAACGTTTTGATTCCCATTTAAATCCCATTTTAATATAAATTAGTGCTGTCAAACGATTAATCACGATTAATCACATCCAAAATAAAAGTTTTTGTTTACATAATTTATGTGTGTGTACTGTGTATATTTATTATGTATATATAAATACACACACATGCATGTATATATTTAAGAAAACTATGTTATGTTTATATATTTATATATAATATAAGATATAAGAAAATAAATATATACATATAAATATTTTCAAAATATGTTCTGTATGTGTGTATTTATATATACATAATAAATATACACAAATAAATATACACAGTATATATGTATATATATATAGAGAGAGAGAGAGAGAGAGAGAGAGAGAGAAAGAGAGAGATACGGGTATTTTTTTCCGAATTATTTATTAGCTTGTTTCCTCATGGGGGCCAAAAAGAAAAATAAATTCCCACAAGTTCAAAATGTACTAATTTAGTCAAGTTTGTCTTGTTTATAATAGGAATAGATAAGCATATATATTAAATATTTCAAACTGTACTCTGGTTGTCTGCTTTCAGATGTCTGTTGGTTGCCTTGGTGATTATTTTGATAGTGGGACTTACTCTGGCACTCATTCTAACACTCACTCTAAAACCCACTGTAACACCCACTGTACAATCCTCTGATAAGTGTTATACTAAAGCAGCAGTGACAGCAGATGCCAGGAATTGCTCTGAGATCGGGAGGTACGATTGCAAAGAGCCACATTTATGTTTCTGGGAGAGATGACTTGCATGAGCGATGATACTTTTGCAACCCAGTTTGCATTTCTAATATGGAGTCATTGTTTTTCACCTAAATTAGCACAGCACTTTTTGTGTTTGCAGGGACATCTTGAAGAAGCATGAAGGTTCAGTAGTTGATGCTGCTATCGCCACACTGCTGTGTTTGAGTCTGGTTAATGCTCACAGTATGGGCATCGGAGGAGGGGTAGTTTTCACCATATATAATGCATCAACAGGTACGTGAGCTTTGAGAGACTTAACAAGACTCCCACAACAATCTCCCACAATGGATGCAATTTTTGTTAGTTTGAATGAAACAAAAACCCAAGGCTACTGTGGGTGTTCAACTTTATAAGGCACATCTAGGATAAGATAGGATAGAATTTCATCCTTAGGGAAATGTAGTCGTCTTGCTGATATCTAGTGTTGTGGCTGTGTACTGCAGCATGTTGATAGCTCAAATATAAATGCAATTACATGTGAAGAACCAGCATAATCTTTGTGCATTGCACACTGCAGTTACAGCATGCAGTTATTGATGAAACAATGTTTACAATTTAAAGGCAAAATTGGTTCACAAATAAAACCTTTAGTTTGGGCAAAACAACTTAGCAGTCTTTATTGTATTGCTTGAAAGGTATTGCTTATTCATTTTCACTACTGACTGATATATATATATATATATTATTTTTTTAAACCAATAGCATTATTTTTATGAAGTATTAATGAATTAATTATTTATTTGCATTATATATTATTATTTATATATATTTATTTTTTTCTGTAGTATCGAAATTTATTTATTTATATATATATATATATATTACATTTGTCACTATTATGGAGAATAGTGCTTGCTCTAGTAGGCCAGTTGACCCGTAATATTTTAACTTTCGTTTGTCTGCTATAACTGTGCTTGTTATGGCAAGACAAGCAAGAGAAACACACACACACACACACACATACACACACACAAGGAATTTGACTTGATGACAGAAGATTCCAGTGCAGAAGAAAGTACAGACATAGTGCAGACATACATAGAAATAACACAGTAGGGATGGAATATAACACTAATATAAGAAAAAAACTGAAATTAAATAATGTACTATATATATATATATATATATAAATAGAAGTATAGGAAGAAAATCTAATTGTTTAAATAAATGTGCAGATATGTTATAAGTGTGCAGATATGTTATTTACAAAGTGTGCAGTTTACAAGTGTACAAATTTTGGATTCTGTATAAAAATATGTCAGTTGTGATGGACGATGTATAATTATGAAAGTTTAATTGTTCAGGCTGAATACAGCCTGTGGGGGAAAAAAACTGGTCTTGTGTCTGACTGTTCTGGTGGTGAGTGCTCTGTAGCGCCAGCCAAAAGGCAACCGTTTGACGAAAGAGTGGGCTGGGTGTAAGGGGTCCAAGGTGATTTTCTTAGCCCTTTTCCTCACTCTGGAGATGTAAAGATCTTGGAGGCTGGGCAGAGGGGCACCGATAATCCTCTCAGCAGTCCTGACTGTCTGCTGTAGTCTCTTGATGTCTGATTTTGTAGCTGATCCAAACCAGACAGTTATGGATGAACACAGGACAGACTCAGTGATAGCAGAGTAGAACTGTTTCAGCAGCTCTTGTGGCAGGTTGAATTTTCTTAGCTGGCGAAGGAAGTACAACCTCTGCTGGGCCTTTTTAGCAATGGAGTCTATGTGAGTGTCCCACTTCAGGTCCTGAGAGATAGTGGTGCAGAGGAACCTGAATGACTCCACTGCAATTACAGTGCTGTCCATGATGGTGAGTGGGGGGAGTGCAGGGGGGTTTCTCCTGAAGTCCACTATCATCTCCACAGTTTTGAGCATGTTAAGCTCCAGTTTGTTAAGACTGCACCAAACAGCCAGCTACTCAACCTCCTGTCTGTAAGCAGACTCATCTCCATTCTTGATGAAGCCGATGACTATAGTGTCATTTGCAAACTTCAGGAGCTTGACAGAGAAATCTTTTGAAATGCAGTCAATCGAGTTCAGGAAGATGAGCAATGGGGAAAGAACACAACCCTGAGGGATGCCAGTGCTGATGGTGATAGTCCTGGATGTGAGTTTGCCCAGCCTCACTAGCTGCTGCCTGTCTGTCAGGAAGCTGGTGATCCACTGACAGATGGACATGGGCACGGAGAGCTGTGTGAGTTTGTCTGAGAGAAGGTCAGGCATGATGGTATT
>NW_015507458.1:0-1946 GCF_001515645.1 Sinocyclocheilus grahami | reverse complement strand
CTTCAGGTCCTGAGAGATAGTGGTGCAGAGGAACCTGAATGACTCCACTGCAATTACAGTGCTGTCCATGATGGTGAGTGGGGGGAGTGCAGGGGGGTTTCTCCTGAAGTCCACTATCATCTCCACAGTTTTGAGCATGTTAAGCTCCAGTTTGTTAAGACTGCACCAAACAGCCAGCTACTCAACCTCCTGTCTGTAAGCAGACTCATCTCCATTCTTGATGAAGCCGATGACTATAGTGTCATTTGCAAACTTCAGGAGCTTGACAGAGAAATCTTTTGAAATGCAGTCAATCGAGTTCAGGAAGATGAGCAATGGGGAAAGAACACAACCCTGAGGGATGCCAGTGCTGATGGTGATAGTCCTGGATGTGAGTTTGCCCAGCCTCACTAGCTGATGGCTGTCTGTCAGGAAGCTGGTGAACCACTGACAAATGGAGGTGGGCACAGAGAGCTGTTTGAGTTTGTCTGAGAGAAGGTCAGGCATGATGGTATTGAAGGCCGAACTGAAGTCCACAAATATAATCTTGGCGTAATTCCAACACTGTAAAAAAACGATCGTGATTTTAACGGTAAAAGACTGTAGAAATGCTACAGTAAAAACCTGTTAAATGATTTACAGTAAACAATAGAAGAATTGCGGAGCTCAGCGTCCTTGCTGCCATTTGCGGCGCCATGCTGATGGGTGTTCCTTACAATATACGGTGAATAAGTGTAAAATATCTAACCTTTGTTTTCAAGAAAGTAGCCTCAGATTCGACACACAGAGACTGTGTCTGAAATCACACCCTACACCCTCATTCATTATTCCCTACATTAGTTCACTATATAGTCCACTAGACCAAGTGATTGAAAACAAATGAGTGAATTCAGGCACTGATGAACAGCTGCTGTTAACAAGCAGAATCACTGAAGAAAAGAACAAGAAACAAAACTACAACTGACTTCCAGTCACAGCCTTAGATGAAATTAACCAAAATAAAACAGCAGAGGAGGATTACACAACTCCACAAACAGCATTACCAGCTTCACTCATTACTAACCAGACTCACTTTATTTCTGTCATATATCTACAAAAATTATTTGAGAATGAATCAAGGTTTATATTGTATTGAAAATGTTTTGTTTGGCGATCAGTGGTTGCTTTAGTTGGGCTCTTGACCCTTGACTCTTTAATGTTAGTTTTTCTCTGCTGTTGTATTTGTGTGTGTAAAGCACATTTGTAATGACAAGAAGAGCTGACAACTATTGTAATGAAGTTGTTTTGAGAAATGCTAATGATGATGAAATCATCATCTCATGATCTGAATTAGTGTCAAATAATATATGCATCAAATATTTATTTTTTGTTTATGACACTACTATGAGCTTACAACATTTGTTGACAAACAATTGTGAAGATATGTAAAAACCATTTTATGCATAAAACCTTTAGAGCTACAGCCCTGTTTAGACACACACAGACATCAAGAATCAGCACATTAATTTCAACAATGGTGACTATTATTATTATTATTTATTATCATTATTATCATGCTGCAATGCATGCTGGCTGCCAGTACAAAACTCCCAGCATGCATTGCAGCATGAAAAAATAATTGATTGTCACCAATTTTGAGATTCAATAGGGCCTTTCGCACCGCTTTAGTTCCAGAACTAAATGTACAGTACTAAAGTACCATTTCCCAGTACCATTTAAAGGGTTGCATTGGCACCGACAGTGTGTACTAAGAAGTGAAGTAAGCCGGTCGACAGCGACATCATTTGTGCGCGGAGTTCAACAACAGAAACAAAGAAGAACAACGTTAACAACAGGAGGATGGAGGACGCTGTGATCGGAGCTGTGTTTTTGTTGTTTCTTGTGGGTTTCACAATAATGGACATGGAATGTCGAAGTATACATAAAGTGACTGAAAGAACGGAAAGGAGGACTAAGAATCTCCAACG
>NW_015507457.1:57527-71643 GCF_001515645.1 Sinocyclocheilus grahami | reverse complement strand
AATTAAAAAAAAAAAGTTTATGCTTTTAATGAAGCTTGTTTTTTTGTTTTTTCATCAATACAATTACGTGTTTTCTTATTTCCCAAAGTGTTTTTTCTCCATCAACCCAGAAAAGGGCACCAAAGTGGAGAAGACAAACACAGCCCGTCTTCACGTGAACCCAAGAGTCCTGACCTTGATTCAGGACCTTTCAGATCACGAGTGGCGTGACGTCTAAATATGGCCCGAAGTCAGTAAGATTTGTGACATTTAATGAATGATGTGCTATACTCTCAGTTTGAAGGTTTGTTTCACCTGCTATGCTCAGTATATGTGTTAAGTTACAGTGTATACAACTGTTACAGTATTCTGATTCGCATTCTTGTATCTCCTGTACATTTGTTACACTGATTGATTCCAAGGAAATGCAGTAATCCTTAAAGAGTGTTAATGTTACTATTATTCATAAAAACGTTTGTTCTTAACCCGTTTTAAGAGAGAAGTCCCTCCATCTTTCCTTTTTCATTTCCAGTAAGATAATCATTCATCTGTCACATGCTCTCTATTGTATTGTTTGTAAAGAAAGTTCACATTACACATTTGTGTTGAGAACTGACAGATTTTTTGTGCACTTGTTTAAGGTCAATAAATGCTTGAAAGGGCCAATTATTATTGGATTTCTGAGTCTTTCAGTGCAGTAGCTCTTTATGCATATCTAGCTTTAGCTTTTCAGTATTTCGAAGCCTCATCTGTGTACATTGGGTTATATTTTTCACATTTCTGGTAGAAGTCTATATGGTGGTGCAGTTTATTTGAAACTAAGATGAATGTTTGATCTGCCGGTTTAAAAACTGTTCCTGTTTTCACTTCTCAATTTTACAGTTAATATTTCTTTGCAGTGAAATCGGATGATATTGAGTCTACACTAAGTGACAGCTGGACTGATAATATTGAAATAAGTAGTATAATAAAAGCGTGGTTGTGCTATTAAAAAAAAAAGATTTACTGGTTTAAAAACTGCTGGTTTTGTGAATCACAAACATTTTAAACTAAAATGTACAGTTTTATACTGTAAAGTTGTTTACATTTAAAAAAATATTTTTTACAGAATTATTTTGGCAACCAGAGCTGCTAATGTTTTTCTGTAAAAACAACAGGATATTTTTTGTTTGTTTAAATGCTTTAAATGGTACTATTTCTAAGTGTTATAAACATTTACATTGGATATAATACAGGCTAATGAATCCAAAAGTATAAACTAAGCTCTGCGAAGAGTTAAGAGAGGCTCTGAATAGATCTCTAAAAATATTGAAGGTAACTCTCAATAATTAATTCTAGCAGAAAAAGAAAAGAGACCTGCTCCATCACTCTGAATCTCTTTGATCTAGAAAAACAATATCAGTTTTACTGAATTAATGAAAGTTGAGTTATGGGCATTAATGTTTTTCTGTGATTGAAACAATGACTGATTATATATGTAGCCAGAATCAGCTCACACTAAAACTGACAAATTGATATTTACTGAAAACATACTACAAATAATGATTTTGATTGAAGGTCATACACAAAAGGTAGGTATAAGTGTCACGCTCTTGTTGAAGGGAGACGCACAAAGACGAAGGTAATACAAATAACATTTAATAGTAATCCAAGATGATGAAGATAGCATACACAACTAATAACCGGCAACTGAAGGAACAGAACGGGGAGACTTTATACAAACGCAAATGAGGGACTAATGACGTAATGAACAGGACACAGGTGAACATAATGAGCTAATCAAGGGAACTAAGGAAAACTAGGTCAAGGGACTGAAACAAGGCAGGAGAACAGAAAAACACAGAAAACAAGGTTCAAACTGTAACAATAAGGATGAAATGTTTAATTTAAAGAGTGGAAGAGTATTTTAGGAAGAAACTTTTGTGAATTATATTACTAGTTTTACTTCATTCTCGTTTTTTGCTTTGGAAGATTGTTTATGTTGCTGTAAAAACAAATGATGTAATGGCCCAATCATGTTCAAGAAAGGATCAAAAGGGTGAAGATTTTTACCTCGGCAGCACTCTTTACATCTTTTTGTTTTAAGGAAAGAATGTA
The DNA here is from genome assembly GCF_001515645.1 of Sinocyclocheilus grahami. NCBI lineage: Eukaryota > Metazoa > Chordata > Actinopteri > Cypriniformes > Cyprinidae > Sinocyclocheilus > Sinocyclocheilus grahami. The sequence continues at coordinate 69,567 of NW_015507457.1, read as the reverse complement.
CCATCAAGGATTCTCAAGCCATGTACCTTTAAATGCTTACAAATACAGTAGACACATGAGAACTAACAGGCGTATGATTAACAGACCTGTGTACACCAGTAGGGAGGTGATAATGTATAGATGCTGAGGACCTGGTGCTCACCTATGAACTGGGGTAATGACTGTAGCTTCTAGACAGCACGCCTTCACCATATTTAAGTGCTAACAACTGGAGGTTGCGCAAAGTATTGTATTGGCAACAAGAAGTTGCCCAAAGTATTGCATGTATTGTATTTGCAACTGCGGGTTGCTCAAATCATCAGGAATGGAGAAGTTAGATTAATTTGCATGAAGTAGTTTGTATTTCTATGATGCATCCACAAGTTGCTCTTATGAGCTCTGATTATGTGGCAACTGTTGCTGATAAAATGACAATTTGAAAATGGACGCTGAAACCTCTGGTTGTTTTTAAGAAGTCGGGGCCAGTTGCAGAAATATAGCAACTATGTTAAGACTGTGTCTTAAGAACTAGTTTGACCAAATAGCAGTTAGCCAAGAGATAATCAGTCTCACTTTTCTGATTAAAATTGGGCCAATCTACATTTTTGTAACTGACTTTACACAGTTATGACCAGACTAGAAGAAAACAAATTAGATGGGTAACTTTTTAAGACTAGTCTAAGCAGTTTATGCAACTGGCCCCCGATGTCTCTAAAATCAGAGTTGTCATTGTCATTGACAATTTTCAGATTTACCCTCCACAGATGTGTTTTTAAAGCCCCTATTCATTTAAATATACAAATACATTGTGGATGTAAACAGGGAAAAGAAATGGCTTTAACTGACCAGTGGCATATTTTAGTGCCTGACGAAGTTATGAAAACTTCATGGATTTCTTTTGCAGATCATGACCATACTGTACCTTCACTCTGTGACTTCTTGGAATATGGTGCTGCACAATATTACTTTCCTGGGCCGAGTACTGTCATGATCTCTACCTGTAGTGCCAGTGAGCTTCGCTAGAGGGCACTCGATTACAGACTCTTGCCACTTTACCCCGGACTTCATTCCCCATAATCCTTTGCCTGGACTCATCATTACTGATTGCTTTCGGTAACTTGTCTTGTTACCTCATCTGTCTCACCTTATTTAAAGCCTGGTTTCTCTCTTTCACATTGCTCGGTATTGTTTAGTCCGTGTTTAGTCCTAGTTCAACTCTAGTTCCTGTGTTTTCCGTGTTCCTTGTTGCCTTGCCTGGACCGTTCCTTATTTTCTGATCGCTTGCTGCCTGCCCTGACTTTTCGCTTGTTTATTGGATTACTCTTTTGTCTGCCCTGGATTATACCTGTTTGCAGCTGTTTGACCACTCTTGTAATAAAGCCTGCACTTAGATCCTCAACTCCATTGTCACGCCTCCCACATTACAAATACTATGTATATACTATGCTATTGGGCCTTATCTCAAGAAAAGTCAATAGTAATGCATTGTTAGAGTGTATGGGTATTTAATAATTAGTTAGTAACGTGTTCCTTCAAGTAAAGTGATGACAACTATGCGTATACAAATCAATAACTAAAATTTGAATAAACATGCACTAGGAATGCTATCCTTATCGTTTCCACAATCAGAAACAAAAGCCAAAAACGCTTATCATTTTATTTATATATACCATTTAAATTTATATGGATTCTAAAGTAACCTCAAACATACCTGTAAAGACACACATCAGCCACTTTCATGTGTAATATATAGCCAAGCGCGTTCCCTTCTTTCTGGATGTCAAATAAGCAGATAATACATTAAAATGACAAAAATACAGTTAATTACTTAACTCAACTCTACTTTATTTATAAAGCACGTTCAACACCACAAGTGGAACCAAAGTGCTGTACAGAGAAAGATGAAATAAATTGGTAACACTTTATTTTAGGGGTCCAGAATAATGCATTAGTTAAGCATTAATTAATGGTTAACTTGTTCACAATTAAGCATTAGTTGAGCACAAACACACTAGTAATTAATGATTAACTTACCATTTAGGGAGCTCAGATTATGCATTAGTTAAGCATAAATAAACTAGTAGTTAATGATGAACTTGTTCACAATAATGCATTAGATAAGCATGACCACACACTTAATTAATGATTAACTGAACATATAATAAGGGCATATTAGCCATTGTTTACAATTTATTAAACATTTTATAGACACAAATTTATGCTATCAATAAACAAAAATAAGCTAGTAATTAATCATTAACTGAATGTACAGTAAACACATTTTAGTCATTATTTACAACTTAAGCCATATATTATTTTTGTGTCGTGATGTAAATATATTTCTATAATTCACCATTTATTAAGTTGACTGAACAATAAGCTAGTAATTATATTTAATTACTGCTTAAGCCAATAATTATGGCTTAACTGCCATTAATACAGTACTAATAAAGGCAATTTGACCCCTGTTTCTAAACTTAGGTTCTTATTTACACTCTTTATTATTTGTTTAGCAGTTATTTTGTATCATATTTCAGAAAAAAAAATACAAAAAAAGTTAATAAGAAAAACAATCTAATACATTATATAATTTTTTATTTTTCACAGTTTAGCCATAATTTCCGCGCTTACACTTTTGGCACATTTTTTTTTCGCCAGAAGACGGTCAAAAGTACTGCAAGCCTGTGAACAGTGATTTGCAAGCGAAAACAACAGTTTAAAGAACGATTTTTTTTTGCAAAACGGATTGACTGCATAGAACCAATCTGTGTGTGTAAAAAAACTAACTGTTGCAAATGTCTAAATGACTTGTGCATGTGGGGCAAAAAGTTCCCGAAATAAACCGATATGTACAGCTCTGTCTTCCTTTTCTCTGCGCTTACAGTTTTGGCACGATTCTCTCACTCACTGAGTTTTGCAAGCTTGAGGGGAGGGCGGGGCCACCTTCTACTTGTAGCCAATCAAATGAGCCTCTCGCTGACTCTCCATTTACTCTGATCTGATTGGTTCAATAAACACATCATACGCCAAGACATTAATCTTCATTTAGTTCAGGATCGTTCTTGCTGCCGGAATGGTACTTTTAACGTACACATACAGTAAAAATTATGATATTTTATAAGTTGTGTACCATTAGGCTATGTGTTCATACTGAATTTCGAGCTGTGTAGTTTCCTTCTCCTCCTCAACAGGCTATATGATATATTAGTTTATTGTAATATTATATTGTAATTTTGATGATACTTAAAGAAGGTCTAGTATCTGCACTAGCCTAATACATGCATAACCTGTCTACTGATCCATTTTTTAAACACAAATTTGGTTCAATAATAATTGAACCAACAGTAATAATTTTTATTTAACATGTAATTTAAGGGGAATTTTACAAAATATTACTAAAATATTTATTTCTAACTTATTCACCATTTATCATCTCTAATACTATCGTGTAACCACTAGATGGCTGTTTGGCGCTCTCTATATATAAACATGGCTGTGTGTTCCCTATAGTGGCTGGGAACTTTGGATTCCCACATAATTAGTTACTTGAATTTGGATATATATTTAGACATTATTAAATACATATTTATCAAATTTTTTCATTAGTCAAATCTGAATCATCGTAAACTCAGCACACCTGAAACGAGGATAGGTGCATGGGAACAAAATCAAACAAAAAGTTGAATCAAAAAGGAGTAACGAACCCGCACACTATCAATACTTGCTAATTCTTAAACTTTATTAGACGCAATGTTTCGGTCCACTGACCTTCATCAGGCAAATGTGTTATGCATTAGTCAAATCTGGACACAAAGAAAGCATTTTGTTACTCATTCTTGCTTCATATAATAGCTTGATCAGTCACATGAAAGTAATCGGTGTTAAATACCATAAACAGAAACATGGTCTGAAAAATGGTCAAAGTCATATTTAAGTAGCTTTATTGGTTTAGTAAAAAGGTTTTACAAACTATAGCACTCTGATACCATAGTGTTGAGCATGGTCACATAACATCATTTTGATTATAAAGTTTAACATCAGCTCAGTGGTATAAGCAGATTATGACATTTTAATGTAAAGCCAAACCAAATTAACACCAGCTCGCAATTCAGTATGAACAGGTCAAGGAACACAGCTTATGAAAGGAGCATGTTTTAATTAAGTTATTTTTTTAATTTATATTTATATAAAATGAAAAATACACCTCTGCAATGTCATAGAAAAATAAAAATTCCCGTACACCTCCAAAAAAACATAACTGTGCAGTAAAATGAAACTAGGCCTCTTAAAAAATAAATTTCTGTAAGTGTTAAGTGCAAACATTGCTGAATAAAAATTCAGCACCAACACTGGATTACAGAAGTGCCAAAATACAACAAATAATATTTTTATAAAACAATAATAATATAATATTTCAAAACTACCTCAGTACTAACTTTCAAACATTAGAGAGCAGCAGTGCAGATCATGGATGAGTGTCGGTTCATTGTACAACTTTAGTTTGATTTAATAAGATTTAGTCTGAAAACTTTCCCAGATCCGAGGTCAGTTCACTTTTGTTTTAGGGGCAGCAGCTTACCGGAAGCCTTAAAGGCTTTGATAGAATCTTCTATAGCTGGATCCTCCTGAATTACTGTGAATTACTTTATTCAGCCAATAGAGGAGACTTTCCCTGGCATTTCCTATGTTCAGCACATAGATTCCAGCAGTGGTGCAGTAAAACAAAGACCCCTCCTGAAAAAGATACTTGATCTATCAGGCATCATGTCCAAGGTTGTTGCGTGGAAGAGAAGTCTTGGTCTCCTGCAAGACTTTTGTGATGGTGAGCTCTGCCAAAACCATGCCCTGTTCTCTCAGGAGGTCTCTATTCCTCTCCTTATTTATATTGATGACATAGTGAATACACTTGGCTATTTTGCCATCAAATGTTTACCAAAAGAGCTGCTTTCCAGCTTATCCTCCCTGTTTCTGCTGGCAGTCTACAAAACTGATGACGCCGAAACCTATGGCTGTCCGATCTACGGTTCACTACAGCAAGCTAGCCAGATGCCATTTGGTTATTGTCCTGTTGGCTCCACTTACCTCTATTGTCGTCTGCGTTCCAGCGATCCTGTCACTGGTTGATCCCCTTCATTCCCCGGACTCCTGCAACAGAGCAGACTCCAAGGACCCAGAGTTAAGAACCCTCAAACTCTCTCTTGTTCTCACGATTTACCTGCCATCTGTCTTCGTTGCCAGCCTCAGTCAATAAACGACCTTGTTTACACTCTTACCTCCTGTCTCTGCCTTGTGTATCATGACTATGACCTCTTTAATATACACATTATAATACTATCCTACATCTTTGTGATGTGTTTTTTTTTCCCTCATCAACTTCCAGTAACACAGAGTGCAGCATTCTTTTTATGAGAATGTAGTCATTGAGCTAAATTAAACTAAACATAGCACAAAGTAAATAAGTTCTTATGCAATATTTGTTTGCATGGCTTTAAGCCTGGTCCAACAAATGAAATGGTGGTATTGTCAGCTAAGCCCAAGGAGAGAAGATTGGCAGAAAGCATCAGGTAAGGTGTAGGAATGGGAAGTGGTTTTACAACATACTGTACATGTATTGAAAATATGCATTTTAAAATGTAAAATAGTACTTTTGTTCAAAATGGTTTATGATTGTTATCTGCACTTTACAAGAACCTTTAATTAACACTGTGTATATATTATGTATGTTTTCAGGAGCAACCTGTATAAAGCTGCCTGTAACATGATATGTAGCCTTCCAGACATGTCAGTTCTGAGGCTGAATGATATTTATGAAGGCATGTCAAGAGAAACGGCTCCTTTTTATTTATTATTTTATTTGGGTCCGAACTGCGGTTCGTTTGCGTCATCAAGCCAGAAGCTGTTTATCCCGTTGCTTAGTAAGGACTGCGCAGGCAGATGTTCAACATGGCGACAAGGAAGCAACCCTGGATGTGTGAAAAAACACAAATTTTAATATCAGTGTGGGGAGATCCAAAATTTCAAAAACAATTCGCGATCTACTGTTCACTACAGCAAGCTAGCCAGATGCCATTTGGTTATTGTCCTGTTGGCTCCACTTACCTCTATTGTCGCCTACGTTCCAGCGATCCTGTCACTGGTTGATCCCCTTCATTCCCCGGACTCCTGCAACAGAGCAGACTCCAAGGACCCAGAGTTAAGAACCCTCAAACTCTCTCTTGTTCTCACGATTTACCTGCCATCTGTCTTCGTTGCCAGCCTCAGTCAATAAACTACCTTGTTTACACTCTTACCTCCTGTCTCTGCCTTGTGTATCATGACTATGACCTCTTTAATATACACATTATAATACTATCCTACATCTTTGTGATGTGTTTTTTTTTCCCTCATCAACTTCCAGTAACACAGAGTGCAGCATTCTTTTTATGAGAATGTAGTCATTGAGCTAAATTAAACTAAACATAGCACAAAGTAAATAAGTTCTTATGCAATATTTGTTTGCATGGCTTTAAGCCTGGTCCAACAAATGAAATGGTGGTATTGTCAGCTAAGCCCAAGGAGAGAAGATTGGCAGAAAGCATCAGGTAAGGTGTAGGAATGGGAAGTGGTTTTACAACATACTGTACATGTATTGAAAATATGCATTTTAAAATGTAAAATAGTACTTTTGTTCAAAATGGTTTGATTGTTATCTGCACTTTACAAGAACCTTTAATTAACACTGTGTATATATTATGTATGTTTTCAGGAGCAACCTGTATAAAGCTGCCTGTAACATGATATGTAGCCTTCCAGACATGTCAGTTCTGAGGCTGAATGATATTTATGAAGGCATGTCAAGAGAAACGGCTCCTTTTTATTTATTATTTTGTTTGCGTCATCAAGCCAGAAGCTGTTTATCCCGTTGCTTAGTAAGGACTGCGCAGGCAGATGTTCAACATGGCGACAAGGAAGCAACCCTGGATGTGTGAAAAAACACAAATTTTAATATCAGTGTGGGGAGATCCAAAATTTCAAAAACAATTCGACAAAACTATTCATAATCATACAGTGTGGGAGGTGGTGCGGCGAGAAGCTTGCCAGCTATATAGCTCCCAGTCAAAACAGGCCAAACAGTGTTTATTTGAGAAAAAATATTCCATACATGACTACAAGCTCAACACTACATTACACAGAACACTGATCCACGTTAGCCAGGCCAGACAGTGTTGCATAGGGCAGAGCACGGCACGAAGGTGGGAACCCCCTCATCTGCAGTGCCCAGAACGAGCACGCAGAGTTAGATCCGGGCTGTGAAGTGTGGCTGCGTAGCACCACGTTAGCCAAATGATAAACAATACCAAGCATGACGAATCAATGAGAAAGTGGAGACCTGCTCACCGAGACTGTCAAGCAGTACAAGCAAACCATCGATCCGGGCAGAGCTGGCCTCGCGGGGGGTGCGAGGCGTGTGACAAATTAAAATCCAGTCCGATTGGAGATTATGGATCCAGTCCGGTGATCGATAAGTGAAGATGGAAATGTTTACAGACATACTGTACATGTATTGAAAATATGCATTTTAAAATGTAAAATAGTACTTTTGTTCAAAATGGTTTGATTGTTATCTGCACTTTACAAGAACCTTTAATTAACACTGTGTATATATTATGTATGTTTTCAGGAGCAACCTGTATAAAGCTGCCTGTAACATAATATGTAGCCTTCCAGACATGTCAGTTCTGCGGCTGAATGATATTTATGAAGGCATGTCAAGAGAAACGGCTCCTTTTTATTTATTATTTTGTTTGCGTCATCAAGCCAGAAGCTGTTTATCCCGTTGCTTAGTAAGGACTGCGCAGGCAGATGTTCAACATGGCGACAAGGAAGCAACCCTGGATGTGTGAAAAAACACAAATTTTAATATCAGTGTGGGGAGATCCAAAATTTCAAAAACAATTCGACAAAACTATTCATAATCATACAGTGTGGGAGGTGGTGCGGCGAGAAGCTTGCCAGCTATATAGCTCCCAGTCAAAACAGGCCAAACAGCGTTTATTTGAGAAAAAATATTCCATACATGACTACAAGCACAACACTACACTACACAGAACACTGATCCACGTTAGCCAGGCCAGACAGTGTTGCATAGGGCAGAGCACGGCACGAAGGTGGGAACTCCCTCATCTGCAGTGCCCAGAACGAGCACGCAGAGTTAGATCCGGGCTGTGAAGTGTGGCTGCGTAGCACCACGTTAGCCAAATGATAAACAATACCAAGCATGACGAATCAATGAGAAAGTGGAGACCTGCTCACCGAGACTGTCAAGCAGTACAAGCAAACCATCGATCCGGGCAGAGCTGGCCTCGCGGGGGGTGCGAGGCGCGTGACAAATTAAAATCCAGTCCGATTGGAGATTATGGATCCAGTCCGGTGATCGATAAGTGAAGATGGAAATGTTTACAAAAAAGTAAAAGTAGACAAACCAAGCGACTTCACAACAAAAATAGACGATGAGAAGCGAAGCGTACTCTGAACGGAAACATTAAGTAAACTGACTGAACTAAAATGAATGTTAATGTTAACTTCAGGATGCTGTCATTGGGGACCAGGCAGGACTTACAGTTCCAAATTCACAAACTAGTGTATGAAGCAAAATATCTGGAGGCAGGACTCGCTGAACAGAAGGTTCTGGGAAAAATGTAATGGGGGGGCAGCTGACAAGTCTGTGAGGGGTGTTTGTAAGCTTATTTCCCTTACAGTCTTGAACTCGAGTTATTATTGTTTTTTATTTTAAAGTTAATATACGGCAATAAGATATTGTTAACATTTCTGGTTATTTCTGTCTTATATTATTCCAAATCTATCATATTCTACCATATCATATTGAAAACGTGTAGGGCAGAGGTCCACAACCACCGGGTCGCGCCCCAGTACCGGGCCGTGGAAGAGTTGCTACCGGGTCGCAAGAACGTTCTGGGAAAAATGTAAATAGATATGACACTGTTATTTATCGCGCGTGACTGATTGTTCTAATTCTACTGTATTTTTGTTTGCTGTATGCGACTGCTATGTTGCAGCAATTTGACGATTTCATGTAAATTAAATGTTCAATTAGTAAATGAATGCTATATATTAGGGGTTAAACGGATCGCAGTTGATCCGTGATACCCTCATCTGCAGTGCCCAGAACGAGCACGCAGAGTTAGATCCGGGCTGTGAAGTGTGGCTGCGTAGCACCACGTTAGCCAAATGATAAACAATACCAAGCATGACGAATCAATGAGAAAGTGGAGACCCGCTCACCGATACTGTCAAGCGGTACAAGCAAACCATCGATCCGGGCAGAGCTGGCCTCGCGGGGGGTGCGAGGCGTGTGACAAATTAAAATCCAGTCCGATTGGAGATTATGGATCCAGTCCGGTGATCGATAAGTGAAGATGGAAATGTTTACAAAAAAGTAAAAGTAGACAAACCAAGCGACTTCACAACAAAAATAGACGATGAGAAGCGAAGCGTACGCTGAACGGAAACATTAAGTAAACTGACTGAACTAAAATGAATGTTAATGTTAACTTCAGGATGCTGTCATTGGGGACCAGGCAGGACTTACAGTTCCAAATTCACAAACTACTGTATGAAGCAAAATATCTGGAGGCAGGACTCACTGAACAGAAGGTTCTGGGAAAAATGTAATGGGGGGCAGCTGACAAGTCTGTGAGGGGTGTTTGTAAGCTTATTTCCCTTACATTCTTGTACTCGAGTTATTATTGTTTTTTATTTTAAAGTTAATATACGGCAATAAGATATTGTTAACATTTCTGGTTATTTCTGTCTTATATTATTCCAAATCTATCATATTCTACCATATCATATTGAAAACGTGTAGGGCAGAGGTCCACAACCACCGGGTCGCGCCCCAGTACCGGGCCGTGGAAGAGTTGCTACCGGGTCGCAAGAACGTTCTGGGAAAAATGTAAATAGATATGACACTGTTATTTATCGCGCGTGACTGATTGTTCTAATTCTACTGTATTTTTGTTTGCTGTATGCGACTGCTATGTTGCAGCAATTTGACGATTTCATGTAAATTAAATGTTCAATTAGTAAATGAATGCTATATATTAGGGGTTAAACGGATCGCAGTTGATCCGTGATACGTACAGACCAGACCCCACGGTTCGGCATGCATGTGATTCGCAGATTAATTTTCCAATTTACACGTTCAAGCGATTTTAAACCACAAGAAGAAGAAGCGAAAGAGAACTCGATTCGTTGCTTGTGCTGTTTTCATTGTGCGGAGCAGCCACACACGCATAGAGACGGAGGTTGATTTAAAAACCACAATATGATCCGTTGAACCATATGCTATATATGTATATATATATATATATATAAACCCCACCCCCTTCAGCCGGTCCGCGAGAATATTTTCATAATATAACCGGTCCGTGGTGTAAAAAAGGTTGGAGACCCCTGGTGTAGGGGACCCAGGTGAAAAAAATGTACACTTCCTTAAGTTTAAATTCCTTAAAGCGCTCTATTTTCATGCACTAATTTTGTACTTAATATACAAAAAATTCTTCTTTAGTACTACTTGAGGTAATTTTAAGAACATCTAAGTGTACTCAACTGTGCTATTTTGAGACACCATGAATATGAACTAAAATGCACCAACAATTGCTCAAAAGAACAAAAGGGTCTTATCTAGAGAAACGAGCGGTCATTTTCTACACATTTTTTTTTTTAAAAGGGTATATGCTTTATAAACAAAAATGCGCGCCTTATTCCTCGTCTGGTATCGTGTAGAGCCCTTTGAAGCTGCACTGAAAGTGTCATTTTGACCTTCAACCGTTTGGTAGCCATTGGAGTCCACTATAAGGAGAATAATCCTGGAATGCTTTAATCAAAAACCTTAATTTCTTTTCGACTGAAGGAACGACGTAAACATCTTGGATGACATGGGTGTGAGTAAATTATCATGTATGTGTATGTATCGGGGTGTATGTATCTGTATGCTGTATCGGGGCATAAGTCAGACCTTTTGACAAAACGGCCAAGCCAACTCAGCAAAGAGAGAGAGTGCCATGTGTCATAAACCTTCAGTGAAAGGCCTCGATAGCTGTGTCCAGACTTATGTTGTGTGCATTCACCTCGTACGCTCTCTCAGCATCAGTGACTAATCTTCAGCCATCTCTCCAACCCTGCTTTTTCCTGCAGCCTCCACTTAAATGTCTGTTCCTTCCTTCACTCAATGTTTTCATTTGCCCATTTGTCAAATGTATCCGCAGCTGCCCTTACACTTATTAAATCCCTGGCGATGATTTTGAGGCTCTCATGTGTGGCAGTCATCCTTTCTGTCTGGAGGTACTTAGAAAGTGGAGTGGTTTGGTCAAATATTCCCACGCCAGGTTCACACATACTCCGTTGGCAGTGTGTATGCAGTTCATGTGTGGTTCTTATGCCCTGCATTTTGCAGTCCGCTACTGATCCGTGGCTGCTTACCACAAACACAACATTTATCCACTTTTTTGATTTCATTTTGAATCCTAATGTTGTTATTGAAAATGGGATTCTCTTTTTGTACAGAAATACAGTCTTTCATAGATGCCCTTACGAAAATTAACCATGGTTTTACTACAGTAATAAAACCATAGTAGCTACAAAATTAACCGTTTTTTAAAAAATTTTTTTTACATTTACAGTAAAACCATCCCTGCTGGAAAAAACTGCTAAAACCAGCCTAAGCTGGTCAGCAGGGGTTTTGTCCACTTCTTTAGCGGGTCAGGCTGGGACACCAGCTGGAACAACCAGCAAAAACCAGCTTGACCAGCCTAGCCAGGCTGGGAGACCAGCTAAAACCAGCTACTTCCAGCTAAGACCAGCCTAGCCAGGCTGGGAGACCAGCTAAAACCAGCTACTTCCAGCTAAGACCAGCCTAGCCAGGCTGGGAGACCAGCTAAAACCAGCTACTTCCAGCTAAGACCAGCCTAGCCAGGCTGGGAGACCAGCTAAAACCAGCTACTTCCAGCTAAGACCAGCCTAGCCAGGCTGGGAGACCAGCTAAAACCAGCTACTTCCAGCT
>NW_015507457.1:55032-55558 GCF_001515645.1 Sinocyclocheilus grahami | reverse complement strand
CAGCCTAGCCAGGCTGGGAGACCAGCTAAAACCAGCTACTTCCAGCTGAAACCAGCTAAGATCAGCCTAGCCAGGCTGGGAGACCAGCTAAAACCAGCTACTTCCAGCTGAAACCAGCTAAGATCAGCCAACCAGTTTAGGCTGATTTAAGATGTTTTTTTCCCCAGCAGGGATAGTAACTACAATAGAAATAATTAAGCATGATTTTGTAAAGAAAACGTCCCCAATTTTTTATTTTTTTTTACAACTTTTATTGTACCTGTACAGTCAAACTTATAAGCTTAGCAATAAGATATAGTTTGCCCTTCTTTTTGGGAGGCTCATGTATCAAGTTAACTTATTAAAACAATTACCCGTATCTACAGTTAAAGTATTATCATCCTTATAGTATTATTACTTTCCCATTATCATTATTTCTGTAATAATCATTACACAATGCTTGCGTCCGTATGGCTTTTCCAGCACTTCACTGGACAACATGTGTGTAACCTCTGAGCACGTGTTACTGATGTGTTCTCTGCAGGTG
>NW_015507457.1:53600-54064 GCF_001515645.1 Sinocyclocheilus grahami | reverse complement strand
TGTTCTCTGCAGGTGAATATATAGACACACGAGACTTTTGCTTTGGTGTGGTGCTGTGACGTCACAAGGCTGCGCTGCGGAAGGAAGGAAGGAAGGAAAGGTTTGTGTGTTTTTTAGAGTCTAAAAACGGTCAAGGCAGTGTTATAGCTTTAACAAGCGATGTGAAATGAGTCGATAGTCACTGAACGTAAGGTTGCAATGTCTCATCTAACAGTTATGAATGTTATTTTTGTGTGTAAAGCACATGTGCACGATTAACAAACACGCTGCGTCTCATTTCGCTCTCTGTGTCGTCTATCAGTTTATAGTAAGCACGATGTCAGTCACTGGGAAGCAGTGATGAGAGAAACGGAGCTTTCCGAAACTCCGAGTCAATTGAGTCGAATGCTTCGCGGAACGAGTCACTTTTTCGAATCGAATCAGCGCGCGCTGAGGACACCAGTGTGAATGCAACGAGAACTCTT
>NW_015507457.1:958-52113 GCF_001515645.1 Sinocyclocheilus grahami | reverse complement strand
ACGAAATATAATCACTTTGACATTACATACAAAACTGAACTATTTGAATAGCTGAAGCAGTAGTATAAGCTGTTTTGGGAGAAGGGGGGAAAAAAAGACGGGCTCGGGTCGGACTTGGGCCAAGAATTCTGATGAGTCTTTGGACCCGGACCAGGCCTGAGTGTCTCGGGCTAGGGCCTATATTTGAGGCCCGTGCAGGGCTCTACTGTCCATATGGCAGAAATGTGCAGTTCTGAGTTATACTGTTACACAAATCATGCAGTTAGGTAGTGATGGTATTTAAGCAGAAACGATTAATGCTATTAAAATCATAATGACATTATAAGGAAGATTTGGCAGTTTTGTATACTGATTCAGGATGGGTGTCATCTGGAGTCCTTGCACGGGTTTGTGTCAGCTCTTCTCAGATCTCTGTAAGAGTCTGGATCCAGTCTGGAGCTGGCATCATCTCTAGATGCCCATCCAGAGCTGGAAACAGAAAAGCAAATGGAGAATAATTAGCGTAGCTGCTGTTCGTAACATTGTAAGTAAAAGAATAATAAAGTGCATTTGATCAGGTATAACTGGAATTAGACCTGCACAATTAATCGAAATTAAATCGCAAAGGACAGAAGCTGTAATTGTCATGTGTATCTTTCAGTGAAGCACAGTTCTGTGATCAGCAGTAAATCTCCATCCGAAGGACAGAGGGCGCTCTCATGCGGAAAATACAAATACGCCTCGCAGAAGAAACCCAGGAAATCCCCATCGCTGCATCTGAAGATTTAACTGCTTTTATTGATTCAACGTGACTAATAAACACACGACTACGGCAATATATGGTTTATCTGAGTTAGTCAAAGTATATCTATAATGAAATGTTAATCGACATAGCCTTTATCACTGCTTAGAATACTATGAAATATTGTGTGCCTTAATTATTCTGTGTAAGAAGCCACATCATCTCACAGAAGGATTTATTTCAAACACTCGACTGACGTTATGAAGTGAGTTTGGAGTAAAAACATGTTATTAAATGTGGTATTTTCACGTGCTTTCAGATGGAGCAGCATTTACTACACGGAGCCGTAGTTCACTGACGAGCTACGCAAACAGCTGTCATTATCGCGAACGATTTCGTCGATTTCATAATCCTACAATTATATCGTCTGTGATTATGAAAGCGATTTTGTGTAGCTTGTCAGTGATCTACGGCTCTGTGTAGTAAATGCTGCTCCACCTGAAAGCAGGTGATGGAGATTTACTACTAATCACAGAACTGGCTTTACCGACAAAATGTGCATGACAATCGCAATTAATCGTGCAGCCCTAACTGGAATACAAGGTTATGAGATGCATTATGTGAATGCTTGGCTAAAGAGATGTGTCTTTAATCTAGATTTAAACAGAGAGAGTGTGTCTGAACCCCGAACGTTATCAGGAAGGCTATTCCAGAGTTTGGGAGCCAAATGTGAAAAAGCTCTACCTCCTTTAGTGGACTTTGCTATCCTAGGTACTACCAAAAGTCCAGAATTTTGCGACCTTAGGGAGCGTGATGGATTGTAGCGTGGTAGAAGACTAGTTAGGTACGCAGGAGCTAACCCATTAAGGGCCTTATAAGTAACAGGGCTGCCAAATTCAGAAAAGGAAAAGAAGGGACAGTCATGGTTATTTTTAGGAAAATAAGGGAAATATACATCATGTTGGGCGAAAACCTTGTATCTCCATATTTTTCGACAGTACTATCCGTCACCTTATACATTCCTCTGTGGGTTTTATAAATATTTAACAATGACAGCATTAAAAAGACCTTGTGATTAATGGCGCTTTTCCACTGTGTGGTACAACTCGGCGTGGTTTGGGTCAGCTTGCGTTTCCACTGCAGTTCAGTATCGCTTTAGAATGGGCGGGATTATTCACATGTCATTATAGTTGCATCACCTCTACTACCACGACTCCTAAAAAACATTTTCATTCCGCGTCGCCCCATCAAGCTCTCGCTGGATCCGCTCCTCTGCTATCAACTAGAGGAACGTCTGTTCTTCCACAACAGACAATTAAACTTTTTGGTTGTTAAAAAAAGGTGCGCTCGTTCAAAACAGTTGCGTTCGATCCTTCGCTGGCTGTGCTGATTTAAATCTAGCGGTTCTGTTGTGTTTGTTCTACTACCACGACTCCTAAAAAAACGTTTTCATTCTGCGACGCCCCATCAAGCTCTCGCTGGATCCACTCCTCTGCTATCAACGAGAGGAACGTCTGTACTTCCACAACAGACATCTAAACTTTTTGGTTGTTAAAAAAAGGTGCGCTCGTTCAAAACAGTTGCGTTCGATCCTTCGCTGGCTGTGCTGATTTAAATCTAGCGGTTCTGTTGTGTTTGTGTCGCAAGTTCAGTGACGCAGGTAGTGACGATTCTCTCTGGCCAAACCGTGATCAGCAAAGTTTACACGTTCACTTGGAACCCCAACCGAGGTGGTACTAAAAAAAGTACCAGGTACTGTACCCAGTGGAAAACCCCCCCAAAAGTGTACCGTACCGAGCCGTACCATGCAGTGGAAAAATGCCATAAACGTCATAACTCCACTGGATCCTCAAGCTGTTGGTAAAACCTTGTAACTCCACCCAGCCATCTTGAATTGAAGTGCCACGAGCTGAGCAAGTAGTTTACATAGAGACGATAACACCATTGTTTTCAAAAACTTGCACTTTGAAACCCATTTTCCAGTTTACTTTCTCAGGCCCCCAAAATGCCATTGTTGTGTAAAGGAACTGCCAAAATGCTTAAAAAGCTTTCAGTTTTTTGTTGCAAATGGTGTCTTGTAAATGAACCCTCAGTTAAGGCCACAGCCCTGCAGAGTTTAGCTTCAACCCTACAGGAACTAAACTTTGCAGGGCTGTGGCCCTGAGTTTTGCACCCCTGATCTACCCAAATTTGTATTGAGAATCATGTATAAATCTGTTGTCAACAAAAGAGAAGCTTTAAGGGCTCCCTGTGGTTTTTCACTAAAAATGTTTTTTTTTCTGTGGTTTAATGTTTGGGAGCAAAGAAATAAGACATATTACAATTGTAATTCTACATTCAGATATGATCATATTTTTTCTAGTACAAAGTAGACAGTATCTATTTCTAGCATATCTAGTAAGCACTTAAGCCACTTATTGACTCATTTCGACATTGATAATCGCAATTTCAACATTTGTAGAAAAACGTTCTTCCAAAATGTTGCAAAGGACGAACTAAACACAACACATGACTTCTTAACTGTAAAAACCCTCATAACTAGCATGTTAAAATGTTTTTGGTTCAATAAATAATGCTTCTGTTTTAACAGAATTTAACAGAAGAAAATTACTAGCCACCCCATTTGTGTCATTAACACGTGCTGCTTAATTAAATAGTTGTAAAGTTTTGCCAGGTTGTGAGGAACTATAGAACAGAGTATCATGGGAATAACAGTGAAATCTAATGTTTCTCAGGTGAATCATATAGAAGGAGAAAAGTAAAGGACCTAATATTGAGCCCTGTGGTACTCCATACTTTGATGAGACATCTCTTCATTTGCACAGACAATGGATGCAGTCAGATAGATAGGAGCTAAACCAGGATAATGCTTGTCCACAAATGCCAATATACATAATTCAAAGGCTATCTGAGAGAATGTTGTGGTCTCTCTTGTTGAAGCTCTGATGGGTCTAAAAGAAGGAGATAACTTTATTAAGTTATCCATGTTACAGTGGTGTTTAAATCCTGACTGATATTGTTCACAAATACAGTTTCTCTGCAAAATTGAACATTATTTAAAAGGACAATGTTTTGACAAAGGTGTGTTGGAGCTAAACTCTGGTTCTGTGGTTCTCCAGGATAAATGGCAGATTTGGGGCCATTGTTGCTTGCTGTTTTACTGTTGCTTTTAAACAGGGGTTAACTTTATATTTGTCTCTTTTTGCCCTAGACCTGATGACGATGAAAGAGGAGAGTGAAGTATTAGAAGAAAAGCAAGATAAAGATCAGTATAAGAAACATGATTTCATAACTGGACAAAAATCAATTAGTTGCTCAGAGACTGCAAAGTCTTCCTCACAAAAAAGTACTCCGAAGATTGGAACTAGAAGTCAATTGACCTGCCGGCACTGTGGAAAGAGTTTCAAACAACATGGAAACTTTAAGGTCCACATGAGAGTTCACACTGGTGAGAAGCCTTACACATGCCAACAGTGTGGAAAGAGTTTCACTCAAAAAGCAACCCTTAAAAGCCACATGAGTGTTCACACCAGAGAGAAGCCTTACACATGCCAACAGTGTGGAAACAGTTTCACGCAGCAAGGAAGCTTTAACAGGCACATGATACTTCACACTGGAGAGAAGCCTTATACCTGCAAACTGTGTGGAAAGAGCTTCACTCAAAAAGGACACTTTAAAGTCCACATGACAAATCACACTGAAGGAAGCTCTTTCATCTGCCATCCGTGTGGAAAAAGTTTTAACAGAAAAGAAGACCTCGAAGTCCACATGACAAATCACACTGAAGGAAGCTCTTTTACTTGCCAACAGTGTGGAAAAAGTTTTAACAGAAAAAAAAACCTTAATTCGCACATGAAAATTCACACTGGAGAAAAGCCTTACACATGCCCTCAGTGTGGAATAAGCTTTAACCAAATAGGAAACCTTAACCGGCACATGAGAACTCACACTGGACAAAACCGTTTTACCTGCAAACTGTGTGGAAAATGTTTCATTCGAAAAGGAAACCTTAATCACCACATGAGAATTCATACCGGAGAAAAGCCTTACACATGCCCTCAATGTGGAAAGAGTTTTACACACAAACAGACTTTTAATGTCCACATTAGAGTTCACACTGGAGAGAAGCCTTACACCTGCAAACGGTGTGGAAAGAGCTTCACTCAAAAAGGACACCTTAAAGTCCACATGACAAATCACACTGAAGTAAGCTCTTTCACCTGCCAACAGTGTGGAAAAAGTTTTAACAGAAAAAGCAACCTTAATTCCCACATGAAAATTCACACTGGAGGAAAGTCTCTCACATGCCGAGACCCGAAACGTAATTTGCAAGCTCATTCTGGAAAGAAATTGCAGAGTTCTGAATGTGGTAAAAGTTTCAGAAAAAGGAGCAATTTTAAAAATCACTCTGGAGTAAGGAGATTTCATTGTGATCAGTGTAATAAAACATTTCCTTTGCCGTTGCATTTACAGATACACCTGAAAAGTCATGCAGATGTGAGACCCTATTCTTGTTCTGTGTGTGGAAAGAGTTTCAAATGGCTCAGCAATTTAAAATGGCACCAGAAAATACGTATCTGTGTAAAAGTAAGGCTGCGTTCACACCGCAACTGAATGTGGATCAAATCTGAACATTCCTTAGTCACAACAGTTTGGGGATATAAATTACTATTAAAGTGTGAGAATTAACTTGTTCATCAACAGAAGCATGCAGTTCCAACAAACTATTTGCGCAACCACCGATGGTTTGACACAGTCGCCCAGTGCAACTGGAATGAAATGGAGTTAATGACAGCTTATGGTTCTGTTGTATTTGGTGCTCTTAGCTTTTTCAGTTCAGTATTCTTAAAGTCTGTGTTAAACAATATAAAATTTGAAGTGAAGTGACATGTGGCCAAGTATGGTGACCCATACTTGGAATTAGGGCTCTGCATTTAACCCATCCAAAGTACACACACACACACACACACACACACACACACACACACACACACACACACACACACACACACACCGTGAACACGGAGCAGTGGACAGCCATTTTTTGCAACGGCGCCCGGGGAGCAGTTGGAGGCTCAGTGCCTTGCTCAAGTTCACCTCAGTCGTGGTATTGAAGGTAGAGAGAGCACTGTACATTCACTCCTTCCACCTATAATCCCTGCCTGTACGAGACTCGAACCCGCAACCTTTGGGTTATGAGTCCGACTCTCTAACCATTAGGCCATGACTTCCCCGTTTTTTATTCATTTGTGTTCTGAGTTTATTGATTCGAAAGCATAAGAAACCGTCTGCTCTCTATAGCTCTCTCATGGTGCTTTGATGTCATACACTGATCGATCTGCGCAGCGTTGCTTCAAGTCCAACACACCTCTTATAGTGTTAGGGGTAGGGGCCATTCTCAGTGGCTTCAGTCCGTCAAAACATCCTGAACACAAAAATGGTGAAAAACTATTTAACGGTCTAAGTGACTAACGGTCTCGCTATATTTTGATGTCAAACACTGATCGGTCTGCGCAGCGCTGCTTTAGTTACTACATAGTTCACAGGCTTTGTACAGTTTCAGCAGTACATTTCTAATATTTAGAATGTGTTTAGAACATTTAGAATGTGTTTGTCTTTAACTTTAAAACTTTCTACTTTAAGATTTCTAATTACAATGATGTTGATGAGCAAAGTACTACATTAAAGGAAAAGATCATACACACAAGGTCACATTGGAAATCTGTTATTCAAAGTTAAAGTGTAAAACATTTGATGAAAAATGATCCAGGAATAGGTACGGTCATGATATCTATTATCATTAATCAGATAAGCAGGTTTGTGAGTGTTTTGCTGCCATAACATCAGTCGTCACATTTTAATTGAGAAATTTGTTAATAAAAACCTGTCTAATGAGCTTATTTTCTTGGCGACATTAAGAAATGTTGACATCAACTTTTACAAAGAATTGCTTAAAATGTATTCTCAAAAGGACTTTTGGAATTATTTTGGTATTTTTGTTGTTTCATGACTTTCTTGGTTTATTGTTTATTGAATCATATTGGGAAATACAGTGTTCATTGGTTAATTGCTGTCTTGATTTTTGTCCCCACCTATTCAGGTTTATGTATTTAAAGACTCTAGTTATAATGTTTTTAACTACTTCATGAAGACAGAAATGGTTAAATGTTTTTCTACTATTAAACTACAGTTTGAGAGCACTTTGGCAATGTGCTGTTCTTCATTTAAAGGCCTTCTTTGATGTCTGCTCTAATTTTAATTATTATTTATTTTTGCACGATTTTGTTTTGCATGAGTGCAGACCTTCCAGTACCTTTGTTGCCATCGAAATGCCTTCATTTGTTTTGTTTGCTTGGTTACATGAAAATTGGCAAAAAAGTGGGTGAAGACTTTTTAAAATGTTGCCTTATATGGTCTGCAGAAGACAACAAATCTAGCCAAGTAATTAAAAATCTTAGCCAAGTAATTGTCTAATGTCTACCTATTCCAGATGTGTAGGGAAGCTAAATATTATTGGTAGAGCATCTGAGCGAAGCCTGACTATTTGTCCTGTCCTTTTAAAACAGCAGTGAAGTGATTAGAGCAGAGGCAGGAGTAGAACATGGCTTGAAGTTTTGCCTCCCGAGATTGACAACGCTAATCTATAAAGAAAACATAACAGCAATACAGTAGACTATAATAACAACATGAAAGTCAAAGCAGTCGAGTAGAATATTACAAACAGTAGATTAGAGCAAAAATATCAACAAGAACGAAGAAGGGGCATTACTTAAACAAGATGGCACACAACAACATAGATTCAAACACAAAAACAGAATACAGAACATTATTTAAGAGTGATGATATTTGGAAAACAAAAAAAATTTGCATTGCATTTTAAATTCAGAAATCTTGTTAATGCAACAGAGTGACTGGGGAGAAAATTCCAGAGTTGAGGTGCAACAACACTAAATAATATATTACAAAGACAGTGGGGAACCAAGCCATGTAAATATTTAAAAGTAAGCAGTATTATTTTGTACTTGATAAGATAGGACACCGGTAACCAGTAGTGTTCAAGCAGCAGAGTTCATATATATATATACGGAGGAGAGGGTGGAATCAAAAATAACAGATTTTTCACAGTACTGGATGGTATGATGAGATTACTATCAATCACACAAGTCATGACCAATTTTGCTGGTTAGTGAGGGGGTCCAATAATAATGTCAGTTTTGTCCTTGTTTAATTTCAAAAACTTGGAGTTGAGCCATCTGATTATTTCATTCACTCAAGCATATTTTTTATCCGTTTGAGTGTATAGTGCAGGTTTACAGGTAGTATAGATTTGGATGTCATTAGCCCAGAAATGACCTAAGGATAGTACATAGATAATGAATAATAAAGGACCAAGAACTGATCCCTGAGGGACACCTTGCTTCAGGGGAAAGTGATGCTGCTTCAGCGAAAACTGATGCTGGTAGATCACGTGACAATGACAACATGGCAAATGTAGTATGTCCAGATTACATTCATACACATACATGCTATATAGAAAGTACTCTTTTTGTGGTCACGAAATAATTACTTATTCAAAAAAGTACCTACTCTAGAAACTATACAATTTCAGATGCAGCCAGAGTTACCAAAAGTAGCAGGGCAGTTTCATTACTCACAATGCATTTTAAGGCTAAAAGTAGCTCCTAACTTGCCGATTTAGGAGAAAATAAATAACACCAAATCTGAAGCTAAAGCAAAGTGAGATGGAGGTTTGATGAGCTTGTTTATTGGTCAAATAATGCGTTTGGCCTATTGCCTAATTTCTTAATCATAGCATTGGATTAGCCTGGATTATTTATATTTTATTTGCACAAATGACTTGATATTGCTAATTTCTCACACAAATCGTGAACATGTGCCTCAAGAGGTAATGCAGTGTCTTTCAAACCTGTGTTCTGTGCTTTATAATCGACTGGACACAAGACGTACCTCTTTAGTTGTTGTGAATGAAATTGCTGGACCAACAGGATGTCCCAAACTCATTGTATCTGAGTAGCACCTCAGAGTTTGGCATTACAGTGAGAGGAACATACAGTCATCTAACAGACGAAGAGTTAGACAATCTTGTGGTTGCAATCAAAACAGGTTACAGAATGATGAGAGGACACTTGAAAGCATTTGGTCATAGAGTCCCAGACTCTGCTCCACTGGACTCGATGAATAGAGTTGATTCAGCTTCAGCTGATTGAGCCCTTGCTAGAATGTCACAACTTGGGACTTGTTCCCTGTTGAAAAAACTGCACATGCTGGTTTGGTATGTTTTGAAGCATGACTGCTGGTTAATTTTTGGGTGAACTGTTCCTTTAAGAAATTGGAAGAGGAAACTCATAGCATCTTCAAATCCTCTGTTTCTACTCATAAAGACTGCATTTACCTTGCATGTGAAAGATCAACCAAACCAAGTGGGAAAAGCAAAGGAGGATCATCAAAGACAAGAGCTAATTCTGGCAAAGTCTGTGTGTCATTCAAAATAATCAAAGATGGCAGTTTCACAGGTGCAATCAACAAAATGCTTCAACACAGTAGACATGATGTGTCCATTAAAGAAGAGGGAATAAAAATGTACTGGCATTCATTGAAATATGACTTGATCAAGGACTGTCTATTTCTGAAGCACTTTTAAAAAGTGTGGACTGGGCAGAGCATCACTGACATATGGACAAATACAATCACGATATTATGTACCTGAAGATATAAAAATAATCAAGAAGACCATCAATGCTCTCAGTTTTCCTGACGTGAAAGACTGCATTAGTGTGAACAAGCTAGTCACATCAGAGCTGCAGGAAAACATGTGCTACTACCAGCCTTTGAGTGAAGATCAGCTAGTAATAATTGTGGTGCAGACACCCTGGCAAAAAAAAAACAATACTTCGAGAACATCCACATCCCATGGTATTCATGGATGCCACTTACAAAGCCATTTTATGCACTTTTGACAAACAGTATTGGATTTTTGCTTTATTATCAGTCAAGAATTAGCTGACATACTTGGCATCTGCTTGCAATACAAAACCCTGGATTTCTTCCCAGGTAAGAAGTTAAAAGTATAGGCTTGTAAATTTTGGCAGCAAAGTTTGCTGATGTACTAATGTAGTTTTATGTACGAATACGGCTACTGGATGAACACCTTGCATAAAGACAGCAAATTGTGAACTACTTTTTCACACACACGTTTATTTGTCAAACACTTCATATGCTGACGTATCTAAATTGCGTCTCAATTCCTCATCATGTAGGTCGATAGTGATTGACCGTGACTTTAAGGAACTCAATGCCACAAGAAGTTTTTTCCAACAGCCAAGGTTCTTCTTTGCTGGATTTTCATTATTCATTTATTTAAAAAAAGCTACACTGCAGGACATGCTCACAGATCTTTATGAGTGGAGCCAATCAGAACAATTTCAAGAGGAGGAGGAAGTGTACAATTTAGTACAGAGAGCACACAATTGAGTTTTTCACAGTTTAGCAAAGTGTCAAGGGAAATGAAAATGACTGCACATTAGTTTACTCCTGCAGCACATAGTACACCAAAAATAAGTGATATGAATTATATTGAGTACTTCTGCCCTGAGAGCAGCGCATAGTACACCAAAAATAACACGGATATGAATTGAGTACTCCCATTATTATTAATCATTAAAATATTGGCTGTTATAAAGCACATATTCTGCATGACCATATTCCACATCCCTAATGCTACCCAATACCAGAACTTAACAACTACCTAAGTAACACTAATAGGCAGCAAATCAGGAGTTTATTGAGGCAGAAGTTGTAGTTAATGGTTTTTAATAGTTAGAATTGACCATTAAAATAAACAGATACTTAAGATAAGTAATGCCGGCACATTTGTCATATTCTACACTTCCTTGGTGTGCTAATAATGTTGCCGAGGCAATTTTTAAATCTTGCAGCAAATCAATATTCTATCTTGCTAGAAACAAAATCACTGATAGTCACTCATATATCTTAGATGATGAAAACCTCACGGTCTTTCACAGTGATGGGACTGTAGGGACTATAAATCACAAAAGCATTTTTGCACATGCATAGCAAAAAGTCGTAGCGAAAAATGTGTCTGTATTTTGGTTCATAACATCCTTTACCTTCCACTGACACCTTATGAGTAAACCTCTAATAATCCATATTGCCAGAAAACACTGAACAGAGAGCCAAAAGCTCAAACAAGGAGCTGTACAAGATGGTAGAGAGGGCACACAAACTAGTTTTTTTTTTTTTACTTCAAGAAAAATAAACATTACTGCACTACATACAGATAAAAAGGGCAACACATATACTCACGATCAATTACATTTGGAACCAAAAAAAATAAAAATTCATAAATTTTTAAAACATTAGGTATTTCAATGCAATCTATACATTTCTACAAAGTACTTGTTTATTGCTCATTGTATTGAGTCTATTAAAAAAATCACCTTAGACTTAACCTTGTTCTTTTTCTTGGTTTCTGTTATTCACTGCAAAAGAGTGCAAACACCAAGAGAGCAATCTGATGACAACTATCGTACTCCATGCTTGTTGTTGTGACGTGTAATCACGCAAGTTTCTGTGAGATTTTGTGTCTAATTTCCACTGTGAAATCGCAACTACAATCGGCAAGCATGTGGTCTCGCGGTCTGGTCGAATCGTCTAGTGTGCGCATTCAGAGGATTGTAAGGCTAAAAATCGGTTGAAACGGTCTTCATATCTGTGGTCTCCCATGGTTTGAAAATCGTTTAAGATTTGAACATAGTCTAGTGTGCAGCCAGCCTTAGTCAACTCCTCCAGCCTCCAGACCTGCCAAGTCACCTCAGCGGATGACTTTATGCCAACAGAAAGCTGCAAGGTTAGCATTAACTCAGCTTTTAGATTTTCAAACACATTGTCATTTGTATTTGGTGGTGTTTTGTGATTACGCAGGAGTCCATGGCCAGCTAGAACACACCTGCATACATAAAATCATGGAGAAAAAAAAAAGTTAGAGGTCTGGAGGTGCAGCTCTTTTGTTTCCGCTGGTCTGAGTGAAATCTGCAGTTAAGGTTAACCTAAACTGTGCGCTCGTGTGCATATACCATGCAAAAAAAAATATATATATATATATATTTAACTTATTTGTGTAAATTCAATCATGGCGTAAAGGACGTGGTTTGGTATAGCAGGACTTGTGTATGTAGTCTTAAAGCTACTACTTAAAATTCAAACAATAGCCAACCCTAATTATTATAAATTCCAATTCTGCTTAACGATTCCAAGTCTCGATTCCAATGTGATAAAAAAAAAAACATTTAGATGTCAAACGTATTTATTCTGTCTCTTTTTGCAAAACATTTATTTGCAGCTGAATACCATGAACAAAAATCAGCAGACTAGATAAAAACTGGACTCAAATAAGGTGTTTGTGTGCAAAATAGAGAGCTGCACAATTCTGGATAAATTGAGATTTTTTTTGTGTGGGTTCTCTTACGATTCTGAAGAAAAAAACATGAGACAACTAAACAAAATCATGTGTAATTTGTGAATGAATGATTCAGTGACTCGCTCAATATTTACTTGTTTCAATACTAGATAAATCAGTCGCTGCGTTCGAATCCACATACTTCCCTACTACACAGTAGGCAAAAAGCAGTAGACGAACTAATAAGTATGTCCGAATCCTTAGTCCTGCTTCAGCCCAGATTCTGGAGTGTGCATCAGATGGTCACTTTTCTATCCCAGAAGGCAACAGGGATACGTCAAAATCGAACAGGGCGGAGAAGATGGATGAGGATGTTTTCAAATGTATTTTCATAAGTATTAGAAACCAAAAACACAGTTCCTTCTGTTAAAATCGTATCTGTTGAACTACTGTAGAGTAAACAGTTGAATTGTTAAAGGTGTAAAGACGCTACATAGTATAGTTCATTTGTGATTGTGCTATAAAAACACGATTTATGTTTAGCTAACAGTAAGCACACGTACGTCTCCCTTTTGACATTGTGCTATTAAAATGACTGCTTATGTATTATGTTTGTGCATTTTTTGTAGGATCTGAAATGACTGGCGTGAGCACTGAGGATGGGGAGCTCACAGCAGCATCGTGGAAATGGTACAGTGCCATGGATGAGACGCTCCATCACTCCACCTGCCCTTGTTGCCTCATCTGGGCCGGATGTTGCTGTGGCCTCTTCATCCAGCGAGAGCTAAAAAAAGACCCAAGGATATTGAGGATCTGATGAGAGAGACGGAGGAGAGGGAAGCAGCTCAGAGGGAAGAAAGAAGATAGAGAGAAATGGAGAAGGAAGACCGAACATAACGAGAGAGATGAGAAAGAGAAGCAGGACAAAGAGAAGACAGATGGCGGCAAGAAGTGAGAGAGAGAGAGAGAGAGAGAGAGAGAGAGAGAGAGGAAAGGAGCGAGAGAGGGAGGCAAAGGAAAGGGAGGAAAGATTCCTTCGCCTCCTTGAAATTATTGCTAAAAAATAAAACTTAAATTATAAGACGAAAGCATCATCTGACCATTTACACATTTGGGTTTGCGTAAAGAACAAACATTTTGAAATAGAATTAAATAGAATTTTATTAAATATAAAATATGTTAAATTTTATATATGTATATCCATTGAACTATCTAACTATGCATACAGTACTGTGCAAAAATGAACTTCTCATCAGATGTTTTCTTGGGCTTCCAGTCCTTTTCGATTTAAGTTTAATAAAGCTTTCCAGGCATCCCTTTTCGTTGATTCAACAGCTGATGTGTGCAGTTTATCTTCGATAGCAGGATGACTTGAAAGTATTTGCTTTAAAATACTTCTTTCATGTTCAGAACAGTCTTTTCAGCTGCCATTGCCATTTGATTCTTAGTTGCATACAATTTTAAACTTTTCTTGGTTCATTCCATGTTTTATAAGCAACCTCAAACCAGCTAATTCTGATTTGCACAGGTGGTTTTAAATTAATCACGTTTAGTGTAGTTCAGCACTCTCCAGGTGTTAGTAATCGGTGTTTCAGAAAGCCATTTTTAAACCATAATTAACTATTCTAGATTAAGCCTAGTTCTGTCTTAATGTAAACCCTGTCTGGGAAATTGCCCTACTATTTACAGTATATACATGTATTGTGCTAGTTAAGCTGATTAACTGAACGAGTTCCACCTGTGCCGAATTGGTTGATTATCTGATCGTGCACTTCCCGAACCTTGTTAATAACACATTTAAATGCACAGTGAATTAGAACACAATATTGTAAAGTAAAAAAAAATACGAGTTCTTGTTGTTTTTCCACCAGCAGGTGTCATTGCATCAAGTCAGCCCACACCAGTAACAGACACTTGCGCTGAAAACACCGTACTGCCAGCATCAGCAGGAGATCTGCCTGTCCTTCGTGCAGACATCCAGAGAGCAAACAAAACAAAGCACTGCCACCTTCAGTCAAAAATTCAATATAAAGGCAGCATGCAAGCGAGCTGAATAAGGCCATAAACTTTGTTGTACAGACACCACAAAATACATTTGACGACAAGATACATTCCAAAAAAAATCCAAGTTTTTACGTTCAGCAGAACAGATATTTTTTCCAAGAATTCATAAATATTAAAATTAAGTAATTGAATGCACAACAGAGATATTAGACTTTAGATATTCACTAGCGAGCTTGGTAATGCAAAGTAAATCTATAATAAATGGAATTTAAAGTTTAATTAATTAAAATAATCTATGAAGAATAATGCATTTTTTTTAGTTAAGATTAGTTATTGTAAATAACTTGTATTTCCTGGCCTATTGGCAAATGTTGACATATTATATAAAAATGACAATTAGTCTAAGTGAAATTATTCTGGGTAATGATACGCCTGACAGTTGCACCCTCTTGCACTTCTGGGTCTTGAAACGGTCTATATTGCTCTTCCCCACTCTCTTTACCTCCCACATCATCAACCGGCATCTTCCACAGCATGGCCAAATTATGCAAAACAATGCATGCTCCTGCCACCTTTGCTGCTCTCTCTGGCCCCATTGCAATTCCTAAAGAGGACAATTGGTTCAAAACTTGTACTTCATTTGCAATATCATCCCGTCTAAACATATAAACAAACATACAAATTAAAATCTGCTGCCACATAGGCCTACCCCTGTGAAAACATGGAGCCAGCATTGCTCATTTTTAGTTTTTATGTTTTACATTATAATGGAGGTAAATCTTACACCAGGTAAATTGAACTGGTTTGCTGCGTCCCAATTCAGAGGTTGCGTCCTTAATTGCCGGATTACACCTTTAAACGTCAGTATTGGGTTGGAACTTAATAATGTAATACATATGAAAAAATTCAAAATACACGCACACACATAATTAGCGGTTCAAATGCTGACTGATATCTTACCAAGGTGCGATTTTATATAGTTAATTGTCTTGACCATGGTGAACATATTTACACAGGTTTAGGACCCTGATTTTTTAAGGCAGTTAAGCATAAAAATAAATAAATAAATAAAACACGGTGCTCCGTGTGACTGGTCCGTGTCATTCGGATGCAGCCTTTGATATTCTGACAGTAATTGACAGAGGCTCCGATGCGGTTTTCAAAGCACTATTGTATCACACACTGTGCCAATGCTTGTATCGAAATGACAATACCACGTGATTGATGACGTTTGAAGCTTCGAATGTCATGCAGTATCCGAAGGTCGGGACAGCTGGTTTGAAAAAAAGCGGCGCTTTGCATGACACACTTGTATATTTTATATTATTGATCAATATGTGAATCCATTGACCGGACTACGCATGACACGAGTTGGCACAGATTTAAAACCTTTTTCAAACCATCCTCTGCTCTGCAATGTTTTGTCAGATATGCTGGAGAAACAGAGTCTGACCACCAGGTGTCGCTAATCCTCACGGTGTTAAAAAGCTTCGAGTAATGAACTGTTTTTCAAACGGTTCAGAAAGCCTCGGTTTCCCATCACTAATATAATCCAGACAGGGCAGGTAGTGGCACACGAGGTATACACATTCAAGACCAAACCACAACGAACAGCAAGAGAGTAACTTAAATACATGGCCCAAACGAGGATAATTAACAAGACACAGGTGAACTAACTAAAGTAATTAAGGG
The DNA here is from genome assembly GCF_001515645.1 of Sinocyclocheilus grahami. Taxonomy (NCBI): domain Eukaryota; kingdom Metazoa; phylum Chordata; class Actinopteri; order Cypriniformes; family Cyprinidae; genus Sinocyclocheilus; species Sinocyclocheilus grahami. Next base: position 36,259 of record NW_015507457.1, on the reverse strand, counting down.
GAGACAGAAACCAGGTCAAAGGAACAAAACTAAACAGGAAACGAATGAAACACAACAAAAGTCCATGATCGTGACAAAATTAAGGCACCGTTCTTCATAAATACTGTTGAATACAGTGAATGATGATACTTTTGAGGAACAAATTATTAATCGCTAGCTACTGTTTAATTTTATGCCCAGCAAACACAGAGCGTTCCCCTAATGGTAGTTTTTGATTCCCGTTTGGTTATTTTTTGAGAACCAAGAAATGACGTTCTAGGAACATTCTTTTTACGTTTTATTTTAAGCAACCATAAAATAACATAACCTAAAAATAACCATTAGGGTAATTATTTTGCAACCGAAAAATAACGTTCCCAGAACGTTGCAGGGAGGTTCTTTTTAAAATAACTTCTACAGAATGTTCCCTAATGGTTATTCGTGGGTTATTTTTATAACCCTGTAAACTGTAATCTTTCCACTAAAAGCGTTGCAGATGTTTTTGTGTAACGACCTTTACACAGCCCTGAAATTAGTTTAACACAGCATTACTAAAATACAGAAATTAGATCAATCAAAGCGCGTTTTAAATTATAATATTAAGCCAGGGTTAAGCATAGAGTGATAACAGAAATCATAAATTCGTGGGTTTGTTTCCATCTTTATTTACGGCACACCTCTGATCTGCAGGCACTGCGCCGGCACATGTCTTCCACAGAGAGCTGCGCACATTTCGTTTTACTGACTGACTGACTGACTCTTTCAGTCAATGATTACTTAAAATGAATATAGTTATTAAAGTAATATGATTTCAGGGGGATTTGACATGCCTAATTGAAGAGAACGATGTTAATCAAGAAGTTTTCATTTACAGATCAAAAGAAGAATGTGCCGCTACACAAACTGTACTTCAGTGGTAAGAAATTAATGTACTGATATCCTACTTCAAGTCAAGTAATTGTTTATTCATTTTTTAAAATATCTGTGAATAAATGGCATTTTATAAACCATATATTGTGTTGAAGTTGTTTTTATTTGGCGCTGAAGAAATGTAAAATCTGGGTTCCCTCGTAATCTTACATATTAATGGACAAATTTAATCTTATTACATCTTACATATGATGGTTGATGTGGTCAGATTATTTTTGTTAATTAAACAATAGATAAAAACAAGATATGTTTTTTATTATACTGATTAGGCGTCTATACAGATCATTTCCATGCCGCTTAAATACTATACTGGCTTGCGAGTGTGCTGGATAATTACTGACGTTCAGCGAGGTAAGCAGAGATCAGAGAAAAGAGGTTAGGGGAATGTTAATATAACATTCTTGTGTTGGACTTTACATTGACTTGGTTGTGTGTGTGTACACTTATTTGGTCACCACAGTTCAATGAGGTAACAAGAAGGGTGGGGTCAGACAATAAACAGGAGAGCACATGTGCTCAACAAACAGACACAGTGACCTCTGGTGGCCATCTAAAGCACACAAGCTGAATACTGTGACAAAAATGTTATATCTTTTTTTTTTGCTAATAATAATAATGAGCTTACATACAATTGTTATACAATAACATGCACTTGCTTAAATGAATGTACAGATGTTTTTTTTTTTACAAGTGTACCATATATGTAGTTTACAATATACAATTTTCAGATTCTATGTATAAATGTTCACAACTACACACTGTCCATCATAACTGACACTTTTTAATTGTTCAGGATGAATATGGCCTTTTCCTCACTCTGGAGGTGTAACGATCTTGGAGGTTGGGCAGGGGGTACCAATAATCCTCTCAGCAGTCCTGACTGTCCGTTGTAGTCTCTTGATGTCTGATTCGGTTCAGCCACCAAATCAGACAGTTATGGATGTACACAGGACAGACTCAATGACGGCAGAGTAGAACTGTTTCAGCAGCTCCTGTGGCGAAGGAAGTACAGCCTCTGCTGGGCCATTTTAGCGATGGAGTCAATGTGAGTGTCCCACTTCAGGTCCTGAGAGATGGTGGTGCCCAGGAACCTGAATGACTCCACTGCAGTCACAGTGCTGTCCATGATGGTGAGTGGGGGGAGTGCAGAGGGGTTTCTCCTGAAGTCCACGGTCATCTCCACAGTTTTGAGCATATTCAGCTCCAGGTTGTTGTGATTGCACCAGACAGCCAGCTCTTTAACCTCCTGTCTGTAAGCAGACTCGTCTCCATTGTGGATGAGGCCGATGATGGTAGTGTCGTCTGCAAATTTCAGGAACTTGTCAGAGGAGTCAGTAGAGGTGCAGTCTTTTGAGTACAGGGAGAAGAGCAGTGGGGAGAGCACACATCCCTGAGGGGCACCAGTGCTGATCGTGAGAGTCTTGGATGTGAGTTTGCCCAGCCTCACTAGCTGCTGTCTGTCTGTCAGGAAGCTGGTGATCCACTGACAGATGGAGGTGGGCACGGAGAGCTGGGTCAGTTTGTCTGAGAGAAGGTCAGGCATGATGGTATTGAAGGCCAAACTGAAGTGCACAAATAAAATCCTTGCATAATTCCCAAGATTTTTCCCAAGACCAAGATTTTGCAGAACATAATGCAGTCCCATGTTGACTGCATCGTCAACAGACATGTTTGCTCTGTAAGCAAACTGAAGAGGATCCAGCAAGGGTCCAGTGATGTCTTTCGGATAGGCCAACACCAGTCTCTCAAATGACTTCATGACCACAGACGTGAGAGTGACAGGTCTGTAGAGCTGAGTATCGAGTTTGATGCTTTTTAGGCACAGACCAAATTGCCTCGATACTATTGAGTATCGAAAAATGTCTTGTCGTTTGGTACCAAATTTCGATACCTAAGGGGTTAATCAAGGAAAAACAGGTGTGTGTGTTAAGTGTGTTCGACTTGACGGGGCACCGGGCAGACCGATCGGTGTTTGACATCAAAGTACCACAAGAGCAATTCGAAAGCTTATGTAGCCATCTGCTCTCACAGTACTTTTGATGTCATACACCGATCGGTCTGCCAACGCCCAGAGACGTGGCTCAAAAGTGAGGCGTTAGTGTGTAAGCGTCCGACCCCTATAGACATAAAAAGATTACTAGTGTAAACGTAGCCTTAAAACACTTTTTTAAAATGAAAGCGTTCCTCGTCCATGCTGGCGTTTCCACTAACTTTCCGTTTCAGAAAAGATCTCCATCCACACTTATACGTTTGCTTAGCTTTTCTCATGTAAACTCCCTTTATTTGAAATGAAAATAGGCAGAATCTCATGAAAATCACATAAATTATATACTGTCGTAACCGTGTGTTTATTAGGTTCATGTTTCATCCTTAGAAATGTTTTTCTGTGTTTCTTATGTACAGAACTGAACGTGGAAGTGTAATTGATGTTTGTCATCGGAGACAGGGCGGGTTATGAACACGTAATATGATTGACATATGAGCAGTGAATGAGCTTCCTCTGAGTCAGAACAGCGATTGCGGAAGAGAAAACACTGGCAGACAGCGCTGGAAGCAGCTGCTCATTAGTAAATCAGTGGAAAATGAATAGAAATTATGATTCTGTTGGAGCTATGAGTTTTATTACGAAAACACTAGTGTAAATGCACCCTAAAAGATTTGTAACCTGAAAACGATTTGAAATTTATTAAAACTATTTGCACTGATTTAGTGTGTTGGTTACATTTTTTATTTTTTGTTCTTGTTCAGTGGTTCTGGAGATGGGTCTTAGTGTCTGTAAAAACATCAACAAGCTGAAAAAATTTAAGTTTTTCTTATAAGTTTTTTTAGGTAATGTAATCTTGTTAAAAGGGATTTCATAAAATTGGTTTCGAAAAAAGTATTGTTCAGGAACCGGTCTCGAAGTCAAGGTATCGGAATCAATGTCAAAAACTTTTGAACGATTTTGCCCTACAGGTCTGTAGTTGTTAAGTCCAGTGATTTTGAGTTTTTTTGGGGAGCGGAATGATGGTGGAGCGTTTAAAGCAGCAGGGAACACACAGCTCCAGTGATCTGTTGAAGATCTGTGTGAAGATGGGGGCCAGTTGATCAGCACAGACCTTTAGACTGGCAGGTGAAACACCGTCTGGGTCTGAATCTGTCTTAAGATTTCTGTCTTCTGAAGACCCGGTTCACATCCTCTACACATATCTTAAGCACAGGCTGAATGGTGGGGGAGGCAGGAAGGGGGGTTGCGGGGGGGAGGGGGGGACTGAATGTGTGAAGTGCAGATCAGAGCGGGTGTGGGGTTTGAGACTGGGCTTTTCGAATCGTCAGTAAAACACATTCAGATCATCAGCCAGTAGTTGATTCTCCACAGACTATGGGGGTGGTGTTTTGTACTTATGGCACTTTTCCACTGCACGGTACGGCTCGGCTCGATTAGCGCTTCCACTGCAGTTAGTACTGCTTTAGAGTGGGCGGGATTTTAGACATGACTTTATAGTTGCGCCGCCTCTACTGCTGCGACCTCCTGAAAAACTTTTTCATTCAGCGTCGTCCCATTAAGCTCTCAACGAGAGGAACGTCAGTACTTCCTCAACAGACCACGAAACAGCCATTATTTTGTTGTATAAAAAAAAGGTGCGCTCATTTGAAACAGAAAAAAGTTGCGTTCGATCCTTGCTGGCTGTGCTGATTTATTCTAGTGGGTCTAGTGTCATGTGTCGCAAGTTCAATGACGCAGGTAGAGGTAGTGGCGATTCTCTCCGGCAAATCAGTGATCAGCAGGGTTAACACATCACATTTTGGTAACAGTACGGCTCGCTTGGAACCTCAGCCAAGGTGGCACTGAAAAAAGTACCAGGTACGAGGTACTGTGCACAGTGGAAAACCACCCCCAAAAGCGAGCCATGCAATGCCGTGCCGTACCATGCAATGGAAAAGCGCCATTAGTGATGTTCCTCAGACCAGTCTATACTGACGCTGGGTCGTTGGCTGAAAACTGTTTTTTCAGCTTTTCAGAGTAGTTTTTTTTATCTCTTTTGTTAGTCCGTTTCTGGCCTGGTTGTACAAGATTTTATCCCCACTTCTGTAAGCATCCTCTTTGGCATGACGAAGCTGTTTGAGTTTTCCAGTAAACCATGGTTTATCATTATTGAATGATAAGAATGTCCTGGTGGGGATGCACATATCCTCACAGAAACTGATATATGAAGTTACGGTCTCTGTGAGCTCATCCAGATCGGTGGCTGCAGCTTGTGAATGTGTTTTTTTTTTTTTTTTACAAATTCGGATATTAATGTCAGCTCTTCTATCGTCTCTCAGTCCCTCACAGTCCAACCCGATCTCATGAAAGTGCGTATAAATAGTACGCCAGATAAAAACAAAATCTCATGGTATTAATAAGCAAAAATCGACTTTGGTGTGTATATGCTACGCAATGGGTAGGCGTGTCATATGCATGCCAAAGTCCATTTTTGCACATCAATACCACAAGTTTTTATTTTTATTTGGTGTACTATTTATATGCATTTTCATGAGAACACACATACAACAACAATAACATTATGTTAGGGCAACTTTACCATGTCAGGGCAATTTTAACATTTTATGTGCATGGTAAGTTTTAATTCACAACATTAATAAACCAAAGGGGATGGTGGTTTTACAGAGGGGATGCTTTTTGTCATTTTTTTTCAACAAGGGGGATGCCATCCTCCCGCATCCCCCTCTCAATTCGAGCCCTGTGTATGTGTTATTGATTTAATAATTTTTTTATGTATTTATTTTTGTAGTTATGTCATGTAATGTAGTCATGTGGTCTATAATTTTGTGTAGTACTCTAATACTCGTGATTGGCCTTGTCTGATGAAGAGCAATATGGCTGGAAATGTCACTTTTACTCATAATAAATATTTTTCAATTTATTAACCTGTAGTATGCCAACATTTTCTATTTGCGGTTTAGCTCACAATTACATATATTCTTAGTAATGACCATACGTTCTACATGCAATACACATTTCACTTTTTCAAAAACATTTACACAGAATATTAATTAATACGGTGCAGAAAGTCTCTTCAGTTTAAAAATGTTGAAATTCACTAATGAGAAAAGGGAAGCCTTTCATCAGGATGAAATTATTGTACCCACTGGACCTTGGTAGTAAGTGTTGTAATAGATACAATGCACAATGCATTAAGTGCCCCAACTGCTACATCAAAATAATCAAATTTCACTTGTGTAAAATTTAATTTAAACTAAACATTAATAATTTAGACAAGGTAATGTGAGCTAAAGTGCAGCTTTAGAATATCTAGTGGAAAATGAGAATGTTAAGTTTTCAATGATACAGTTGTTTTCAATGTTTTGGCAGATGGCCATTAGTGAACCAAAGTAATAATGTAGTTTCATTGCTGACTTTATCTTGTGTTGTCTCTAAGCTTTATTTAATATGAGTTGAGGTTTTGTTGTACAAGGAGCCATTGATGGGAAATCTTGCCTTAAATCCTACCTTAACTGCAACACAAATAACTGCGTATCCACTGTCCTGACTCAGTTTGTTAACAAATCTTTATGGCCTTCTGATTAAGAGCTCCTTGATCCAGATAATGATGTCTACAAGATCTCCTGGCAAATTGTCTTTCTGCCAGAAATGGATGGAATCACCACAAAATAAGGACGGAGAACAACAAAACACCAATCCAAATCTGGACTGCAGAAACGCTTGCCAACATGGAGACAAACTGCAGAGCCATCAACAATGTGTTTGGTGAGGATCCTTACAGCACACAAACTCTAGAAGATGTGTGTCGGCACAACATGGCATTCACAGGACTTATGATGGTGATGATCATTTTCCAGCTGTAGTTGTGGAGCAACCCAGAATCAGTTTGAGCCATCAGCAGCGGCGAAACATTATGCAGACAACTGAGACTATCTCAGATGTTAGTGTTAAGCATCAGACATGCTGCAGAGCAAATACTGGATGGCTGAAATATATCACTTTGGTATAGCACGTTTGTTGTCCTTATAACACACCCTTACATGACAAGCCTGGACACATTTGTGATAATTGATTGAGTATAATTTTTTTAAAGGGGGTGCGGGGGGTACAATGTGGTTTCATGCATTCAGACACTCATAGACGGAGCTTGTGTAAAGTGCAAAAATGCCACTAAATTGGACAAAAATGCCCCTGCACAAACAGTGTTGCGCATTTTAACCAATCACACACATATCTGTTGAGCTTAGGACTGCAATGGCCAATCAGAGGCATTCAGATGAGTCATCTTTCAAACTCAGTTTTGTTGAGTGCACGCTCGTTCGCTGACTGAATTCCAGACTCTTGCGAATTCTCTCTTAAACAACAAAGTGCAGATGTACGTACAATGTAAGTAAGAGATTCATTTCACATTTCATTTTACAGCTTCAGTGATTATAACGGTAGTTTTGTTTACCGCCACCTATCTCTCAAATGGACCATGGACACTCCTAATTGAGATTGTAGATAGAGTGTCAATGGTCCATTTGAGAGATAGGTGGCAGTAATGCACTTATAAGTCTGCGATCCGCCATAAAGCAAGAAGAAGACGCCTCACGCGCCTGCTGTTCAGAATGTGCTCAGGAGGACGCGCCGCCGCTCAGGACAGTTCAAACATTGCGTGAATCAGAGGTAAAAAAAACGATAAATACTGTTCAGTTTCTTGCACAGACCGATTGTTTCGTGTCTTTACACATCAATGTACCGTCACGAGCCGCAGGGTTTAATTTGGTTTTGTCGGTGTATGTTTTTTTTTTTTACTCTCAAAGCCGTGATTCCCATTCACCTCCATTATATGACTGACAGACTGCAACGGTTTGAGTTAAAAATCTTCGTTTGTGTTCTACTGAAGAAACAAAGTCACCTACATCTTGGATGCCCTGGGGGTAAGCAGATAAACATCACTTTTTATATTTTTTTGGGTGAACTATCCCTTTAATAAGTGTTTCCCGAAACTCAAGTTAAGTATACCTTGAGTATAACTAAAATCTTAAGTTGAGTATAACTTAAGTCATACTTTCATATGGTCCACTCTTAGCTATACCTTATCACTGTTGACAGTTCACTCCGCTAGTGGGCACCACTGTGCAAAAAGCTTCTTTACATCTCAGTCTATACAAATATAATTCTGAAGTTGTAATACACCCAGTGTTCAATTAGGTTAATTGAAATGTTTTCATGCATGTTTTTCATGTAAAATTGTCATTACACTGATAGTCCTTACCTTTTTAATTATATTATCCAAAGGTACATCAGCTGGCAGTAAAGGCTTAAGCCCCGTTCACACCAAGAACAATAACTATAAAGATAATGATATTAGCGTTCACACCAGCGAACGATATCGTCTGTTTATTCTAATGCTCACATGCGTCTGCCGCTTTAAATTCTCGAGCTCGTTACAGCAGGATGGATTCTGATTGGCTGTCAGTGTTTTATCGTTCATCAGCTGGGAAAAAAAATCATTTTGAAAGTGATCACAACGATATCGTTCCTCTGTATCGTTATCGTTATAGTGTGAACTATGCTATTCTTTAATATTGAGAACGATTTTTAGAACTATATATTTATCTTTATCTTTATATTTACCGTGCTGGGTGTGAACGGGCCTTTAGGCTTAGTATTTAAAGGGAATTATTGTGGTGAGGAGTTTGATTTAGCTATTCTAACTATTTGTTGAATCGCTGCCATAGTTTGACCAAAGATGGTGCCATCTGCATAGTCATTTAGTTTATGTGCATCCATGAAAACTTTAGTCCCCTGGCTACCATGTCAGAAGCTGCATTTAAAAAAAATTTTTTTTTAAATTTGGCAGCAAATTCGGCAGCTTTGTCAAGACAAACTCGATGGAGCTACCCTCTCAGCCCCAAAATTCAGCTGTTGTAGGTTCTCTGTTTTTATGCTGTGGGGAGTTTTCTGGAGGTGGTTGGGGATGGATATGGGCTGAGTAAGACCTCTGTGTGGTGGTGCATTCACGCAGTCATTCTGCCCCATCACGCCACGGATTATATCCATATGTCTTCCACCAGGCACAAAGTGATGGAGGAGCATCAAGGCTTTCATGCCATTGCCAGTATCCCGCGAGTAATAAGCCTTGTCGACTGGACACTTATCCCCATCACCAACCCATCAGCGCTCAATCAGGCCTTCATTTGTCGTAAGGGCTTCGCAGCCATCAATGTCCAGGTACAGGTGGACCACAGGAGGATGTCTGCAGACGTTGTGGCAAAGTGGCCTGATAGCACACACGACAGCTTTGTGTGGGCCAATTCAGCGGTTGGTCAAGACGTCAAAATAGGGGTTTCGGGCAGAGAATTTTTTAGAAGACAGCGGCTACCCTCTCAGAACCTATCTTCTAAATCCAGTCACCAACCCCACCATGCAGGCGGAGTACAATTACAACATTGCACACATCCGTACCTGCAACTTGGAGTGCACTATAGCATGCTGGAAGATGCTTTTCTGGTGCCTGCATAAATCAGCTGTAGGGTTGCAGCTAAAGCCAGAAAGATGTTGTGCAGTAGCAGTAGTTATAGCCATGCAGTCAGTGGAGGTGCAGCTTTGCAAGAAGAGAAGGAAGAGGAAGAAGTCATTTCACTTGGATGCTCAAACACCCCACTCCACACCCCAAGTCATCAATGTATTTTTTAATTTCACCGGCAAAGACCAGCAGTGAGAGAGAGACAGCAGCACAGGTAAAGAATGTAATATCTGTAATAATAATAATAATATCTGTGCTCCAATACCGAATGTTCACACAGCTAACCATCAGCATACCACACATGAGCATCTATACGACCACATTCAGTGAGAGGGCATGACTGTTTGCAAAAACGATCAAGGCATCAACCCTGAACAGCTGTCAGAAAACACATCCGGACCGTGAGGAAAAGGTTGGGCAGCTTCCCAACAGTCAGAAGAACAGCTACGCTGCTGCAGTGGCACGGAGAGATAGAACAGACTCCAGTGACCTTATCCAGATAAAAAACATGCTGAAAATCATATGTGACAATCTATTAGCTTAAGTACACAACGGGTCTATAGTCAAGAATGATCATTATTTCTTAATGACTTATTTATTTACTTATTTTATTTATTTACTTATTTATTTTTAAATTTAACATTTGTAAAATTGATCCACTCACTGTATTTTTATATATGTATATATATATATTATATTAATTGATTAATCTATATTTTTACATGATTGGGTCATGAACTCATACATTATTATGGTAATTACCGTTTAAGGTAAACAATATTGCGTCATGCCATTTTGTTTATAAAAATAGCGGAGGTGGGGGGCTCGAGTCACAATTTTCAGGACTTATGACTTGCTTAAAGTAAGAAAATGACTTTGACTTGAGAGCAAGTTGACTTGAGACTCGACTTGAAGTGGAAGACTCGAAATGACTTGAACTTATTATAAACGGTTTAAAAAATAATTGTGATGTCAATTAACCTGACAGCAAAACGGAACTGTCCGCACCACTAATAAGCATCTGTACCTTTAATGCTGCACTTGCTCAAACTGCAAAAATAATCTCGTTTGGCTATAAGGACTTTGAGCTGGACCGTGTCCGTCACGACATCCACAACTTCAAATTTCATCCGACATTTCAAGAACCACAAGGAAAGGTAAGAAAGTTATTTCTTTATAGTCAATTTCACTAATATGATATAATATGGAACAATTAATTCATTATAATAGTCTTAGATATTAGTATTATCAATAACAATGACTAATGTAATGAATTAATCGTTTCTGTTTGTCATAGTTTGGCCTTGGTTGCATATTATGTTTTTTTTTATTATTAAAAAATGTGATAACTTATCATCACTGATCAATGTCACGTAAGTAGATGTATTGGGGAATTTGGCTATTAACATGTAACATTTGAGTTAAATTCTGCTGAAATGAAGTAAATGACTCAAAAAAAGATTTGTTCATTTTGATAAACGGGATTCAAAGATCTGAGTCAGTAAAATGATCCGAGCTTCCCATCACGAGATGGGATTATAGCGTGCGGGCGCATTTTAACGAATGGAAATGAGTGAGTGAATGAATGAATGATGAGTGGATATATTCCCTATCCTGTACCCTAATGGACAGAACTAGTATTACAGCCTTCATATAAAATATGAATAGGCAGATTTTCAGGTCACAATACTTCGTTTATAAGGTTCATAGCACATATAAATGCTTAAATTTTACATGCTGTCAGCACATACAAGTATTTACATTTCTGTGTACGCAGACCTATGAAAATGTGTGTACATACACCGGCGAGTGATCGTCACCGTCACTGCGATTTCTACAAGCAAGTTAGTAAAATACTCTGTCAGGGTTTATTTTCGCATTAACTGACTGCCTGTATATATACAAAAATATATATATTTTTGATTAATTTGCCTGATTGACTATTTTTAATTACTTTTGATTATTATGTGGCCCTGTCGTTCACAACTTAGTGCCAGCGTCTTGGCAAACCATATTTTCTGTAAATGCAACACATTTTAGACAGATTGGATTAGACCGTTTAGACTGAATTTCTTAATTTTAAACATTGTGTAAGTAACACAATTTTATTTTCAGATTTTAATGTAGCACAGATATGCATATAATTCATATACAACAATGTGAAGAGATATATAATATATGTATACAAGTTCATCTATTCTGTTCAAAAATAAATACGTAGCGAAAAAATTAACCTCTATTTATTTTAGTACTGAGACTTGGTTCGACTTGACTTGACCGTGTGTGACTTGTCCCCACCTCACATACACATTTACAAAATATATACACACACACACACACACACACACACACACACACAAAACATTTAAACTTGCAAAAACAGCTTATGCTGGCCTAAAAGTACCATACATTACTAATATTAATGCACGGGCTCATTTCCCATACAGACAGAGCACCAAAATGATATGTCTCACCTTTGCAAGAACTCCACAAAATGGCTCCGTATCAGCTATTGCGCTATATGTTTTAACTGGTACCCATGTCTAACTACTACGACTACTTCGTCAATTCCGAAAAGCTGTGCAATGTGTCTATTAAAATTAAACTTTCGATCTACATCTTCGTATTATTGTAAATAAAAAAAAAACAAATATCTAGAATTTTATTGTTAATTTCTTTACACAAATTTTATTTATGAATAGTGTGTATTTAATTTTTTTCCTCTACATGCAGTTACATGCCATATTACAATTATTATTCAATTCATATTGCTAACGACAGCTGAACTCTAAAACAACATAAAAACTCTTTCTTTGGTTATTTATCGACCAATTACAATTCTGCAATGCATAACAGTGCCTGCCCACATCTTCAACCGTCTTTATTCCTGACTTTTATTCATTCATTCTTAATCACTTGCCTCCGGAACTTGATTGTATGAAAAACTGTTTTGTCAACAAAGTAGGAGGGTACTGAATGCTTATTGGACAAGAAAGTTGTCAAATCAACATATTCAAAATATTCCAACCGTTAAGCCTACGACGTTCGTCGTGTCCTGCTTCTGTCTGCCAATCGATAAAAGTAGATTTTCACAATATAGATAATGAACAATGGACAACTGGAGATGCAGAAGAAACAGTTACACTCCGTGGCTATATACAGTGTGTCACCGATTAAAACTGAGGAGAATCTCTACATTTTTCAGTGTCGTGCTACAGATTGCATGCGACGAATACCATGACGCAGTTGTATTTGCTCCAGAAAAACATGGTATCTTCACCATGGCAGCTGGAAAGCAGACTGAGCTTGCTCTGCCTGCTAATGTATTTTCTCCTCCTGTGTCTCTAGCCGCCGTTTAAAGACTGAAATAAAACAAAAAACCGTCCGGTTCCGATTTATGGCCGATAGTCGATCGGTGCATCTCTGCTCAGACTCAAATATTAAACTGCTTTTATTTTGGTGGTTTGCCAGCAAATAAATATATGTGCTGCATGTTTCAGAGTGAAGCGCTAGTGTCATGGGTTGCACTCGAACACATTACCCGGATCACTCTGAAAAATGCAGCACATAGCTATTTTTATTTAATTAAATCACAGCTTTCACCATATGACTATGGCATTAAGCCATAATGTGAAATTGATTATATGTCGATATATAGTGCACCCCTAATTAAAATAAAATTATAAAAATTATTATTTATTTTTTTTACTAATTTGGGCGCCCCTATGGATGGACGTTGCCTATTTCGCCTATGCGATGGGCTGGCCCTGGCCATGATGATGATGATAATAAAAATAATAATAGTAGTAGTATTGGAGATGTGCATTTCGGTTAATTTTCCTGACAGATATCAGATGCTGGATAATTGCTTAACTGTTAACAGACAAGATTAGAATGTTAAATAAAAACTAAATTAGATTTTTTTTAAATAATAAATATGAACGTCTGAGATCCGTTAATAATGCAATAAATGTGCAAATATCATCATAAACAGAACATGCGTTTTACATGTCATCATGCAACTGCCACACTTTATATACATATGATATGATTTACATTACATATGTATGTGTGTACAGTATGTGTATATATAATACACTTGGTCTATTTTTTATTTTTATAGATGGTGAATTGTATTACCTTAGCCACAAAGGCAAAAAAACAACAGATTAAACTAAAAGTTGTGTGTGGGGCAGAACAGACAAACAAAATTTGAGGAGTTCCATGCAAGCAGCCTTGGAGCTCACACTGGGCAAAAATACAAAAACAAAACACGAAACGCAATATCTATAAGGTTTTACTGGCCTGGCATGTCACAGGACATTAACACCTGGGTAATAACATGTACAGAATTACTACTTTTACAATATGATAAAATGCCAATAATTTCCAACATTATACTGTTTTGATCACAGGTGGCACAGTGTGGACAGATCATCAGTGAAGGAGCAAAATTAATGCACTCCAATTGTGGTATGCCTTTCCATCACACATTTATTTATTATTATCTTTTAGAATTAAATTAGAAATAACAATTAAGTTATAGAATTAAATAAGAACAGTATGATCATTCCCAAAAAGACTTGATATATACTACTTAAAATTGCAATACATTATTTTGTTTCTATTTAATGAACTCTAGGTTAAACAGCCTTTCGAGCTTGTGGGGATGAATCTGAATCGATAGATTTGTGTCATCATTGACTATATGACCAAGTGGCCCCAGGCTTATCCCCTCAAATCAAAGGCTGCCAGGGAAGTTGCAGATTGCCTGTTAAAATCTGTGCATCAGTTTGAGGCAGCTAAGAGAGTCCTCGCAGACCAGGGAAAAGAGTTTGTAAACACTTTTTTTTTTCGATATACTGTACACCTTTGATCTTTTCCCTGAGAACTTTAAGAAATTGTTTTCTTTTATAAAATTGCAGGTGAACAGTCATATCTGCAAAGTTCTAAACATTAAAAGGTCCTTGTGCGCACCCTACCATCCGCAGACCAACGGGCTTGTGGAAAGAATGAATGCAACAATACAGAGGTATAAAGAGTCATTTAATTCTAATTCTCAATTCAACTTTGCAAAGAACTATATGATAATCCCCTGGCTGTTTCCTGCATAAGCCATTTTATGTATTTCTACAAGTAGAGCATGATGATAGAAATGCAAAATGCATGGGTTCAGTTCCTAGCGAATGCACACAATGATTATGTACACTCTGAATACACTATTATTTAATTGGGATAAAAATGTCTACCAGATGCATGAATGTAAATGCTCTTTCCTAACTACTTTGAAACTGAAAATAATGTTATTATATTGCCAGATCCTGTCAGCACACACATTGGGAACACAAGGGTAAGTCAGTATAACAGCAGGTTTTTTGAAGGCAGTGGCAGGAGAAGACAAGACGGGAAGAATCCAGGTAGGATAGAGTAGAGTAGCTTAGCTTGGTGGATTTACGTGTCCTTTCCTTTCTTCCAGGTGGAATCACTGGAGTAGGGGATCGTGGGAGTGCTGGGAAATGTAGTGTAGAGGTGTCTCACTTGGTGACTGTGACAGATCCCTTTGCAATCTTGTCAAAGACAAGCCCAATGAATGGGACAAGCACCTGGATGCCGTTATGTTTGGGCTTCGCACAAAGCGGCGGATGACAACAAAGTACTCGTCGTACTTTTTAATGTTTGGAAGAGAGGCCCGTTACCCTTCCGAAATACCTGAGCACTATCGGGTAACTGCAGATTGTTACATTTTTACCAAGAATTATCATTAATGATAAACAGGTAGCACTTTTTTAACAGTATTGTCCTGCACTTTTTTTCAGATTGACAAGAGTGTGGAGGGCACATTGTCCGTTGAGGAATTGACTGAATCGGCTATTGCCATCAGGTGAGGTTTTGACTGAGGCTCATGCAAATACCAGAGCTTCACAAGAAAGGTTTAGTCGACAAACAAAACAAAAGAAAGCCCTGAACAAATTCAAAGTGGGGGACAGAGTGTGGAGGCAAAATAAAAGGAGCCAACAACGAAAGGGTGGCAAACTGGAGGCAAACTTTCTTGGCCCCTATACAATAACTTTATTGGAAGACAAAAGTGCAGACCTTGAATATGAGAGGGTCGTAAAATTTCCCAAAATAAATGTCGACCATTTGAGGCTACATGTTGAGGAATTACCCCGCATCCCACATAAACAAAACTCTAAGATCAGCAACAATTGCAAAGGTGAGAGGGATGGCTGCGTAACGCCAGAACCCAACGACATCTGGTACATAATCCAAGATGGCGGCTCCCCGCTGCTGGACTACCACACTGTAAACAACTTAAGATCAAAATGTAAAACTTTTTTTTTTCTTCTCTCTCGTTTTGCATTTTTCTCCCGTTTCAAAACTGGACTATAAAGTTTTGCAACCTGGATCATCTTGAGGAATATATCGACATGCATTATAACAGACTTTACAGCACCACGAACAAGGATAAACCAGATGACGACAAATAAAATAAAATAAATAAAGACAACCTCACTCCAAACTCTAAGAGACCCCGTCCCGATTCACTTTCCTGAGAGCTCATCTTGACAAACTAAGAGATGACTGACGGTCAAATATTATTGATATACTTAATATGCAAACAAAGCATGACGTATTTCTCTACATAAACCACTGCGACATCTTTCCAATATTCATGCTACTTCCAGGTCAGAGAGCAGCTGTCCATCAAAATCTCACTAGCCAATCAGAGTAGACCGCTGTTAAGCCCACCCTCACGAGAGGTTTGTGCCAAATCAGTGAACAAAAATTTGCTAAGTGTAAGTGAAATCTGTGGCAACGCATTCAAAATCCACGATTTGCGAAAACTGATCTTTGAAAATTGTTAACAAATTAGAGTATATTTGAAGAGCATGTTACATTTTTGCGACTGAGTTCATTTTTTAAATTTTCATAGTGTTTTTCTTCTTTCGTAATGGCATATTTTTAATAGTTTCTGGAAAAGTTACGTTCAGTTTGATAAAGTTACGTTCATTTTTATTGACACAAATGTAAATCCATAATTAATCTGTGGTGCAGGTGTCAGATCATTAAAGAACAAAAAAAACATCTGTGAGCATGTTAATATCAGGAACATCTGTATTTGTATATATATATATATATATATAGTGTTGGCAGAAAGCAGTATGCCATAAGGAGCTGCTTTCAGTGTAGAAGAGCAGGTTGGTCATTGTACTGCGGTCCTAGTCAGCAAACAGTGCTTCAGGAGTGTGCTTGATCTGCTTCTGTCTGTGGAGCTGTTTAGAATGCGCAGAGCTCTTCTGAGGGTACACAAAGGGGCGGGGCGTGCATGCTGCAGCGGCCATGCTGGTTTTAGAATGTAAACAAACAACTCTCTTTGTCTCTGTTTGTTTTTGAGAGTTCCCCTGTGAACTATATACACATATTGATCAAAATGTCCACAATATTAAAATATTGATCAAAATCTGTGCATGAACAGTAAAACAAGACCAAAATGACAATCCTCATTTGAAACTGCCTTACAAAAAAATATTCCTCTTGAAGTGAATATAGCTTTTCTAAAAAATAAATATTCCTCCTGAAGTAAATATTGTTTCAAAAGTCCCTTCCTTTCTTTCTGGGACTCTTCCTTATTCACTGCTGTTTGATGTTTGATATCCAACTATATATATATGACTAAATAAATAAATATCCTCCTCTGTTTCTCTGAGGTGTTAGTCCGTGGATAAATTCATACAGGTCTTGGTCTGAAGAGAGGTCTTCTCTCTGTGGCAGTTGTGTGGCCCTTCGGGTTGCTCTCAGTGAGTTGTCTTCTGCTGTTTTTCTTGGTTGATTTAAACTCTTCTTGTGGGTAATATAAGATGTAGGAAGTCTTTTTCTTTTAAATTGGTCAGAACTGAATGTCTATCTTATTTTAAAACAACGTTAAAAGTAAAATAATCAGGAGCTCATCTTGTTGCTGCTCAACGGATGTCTCTCATCATTATTCATTATATTAGAGTCCACGCAAGAAACTCGTGCCCTCACAACCCTACTACTACACCAGCAGACTGACTAGCAAAGTACCTTTGCACTCCAATCAAGGTTAAAGCCTTAGCTGCCGCTCTAAAAAATCATCCTGATAGCGAATTTGTAGACTTCCTTATAAACGGATTCACCAATGTTTTTCATCATGGTATAGAAATCACTCCAGACACCTCCCATATATCCTCTAACCTTCAGTCCGCCCTATCAGAACCTGACACAGTTGACGGACTACTAGCAGAAGAGGTTAAAAACGGATTCATGATAGGTCCCTTCAACAAAACACCATTTCCATCATACGCAATAGCCCCATTGGTATCGCAACCCATAAATACTCCAGAAAAAAGAGACTGATAATCGACTTATCTTCTCCCCACAGTACTCCCATTCCAAGCATTAACAGTATCATCCCAGCCCCAGACTACTCCATGCAATACGCTACTATCGACCTCCGTCATCGTTATCACATGTAGATAGCTAGCACTCTGATAGAAGTTTGTAGTGAAAAGCCCGGTTTTATTTCTGTTTTCATTTCTAAATGTTTTGTGGGCTGTAATTAGGAAAGTAGCAGTTTAAATTAGTTGTCTAGCTATCTATTCAGCCGACAGATGCAATGCATACCACTACGTTTTATTGTGCAATATTTGCTAACTGCACTATTTCACAAAAAAGAATGGTAAACAACATTTTTTCCATCATTTATTAAGCTTTGTTAAAGTTAATTCCATCATGCACGAATGTAACAATAACAGTATTATTTTTGACATTTAACTTAACTAGCCTGGGTAAGCTGAATATTAATTAAAAAAATATTATTATATTAAATATTTTTTAATTACTGTGCGTTTTAATGCTTTAACCCGATTTCGCTATATGCCGTGTTCTTTTGGAAAAAGGAGACTTCGTCATGGCTGACAGAGGGTTTAACACCCCTGAGTATTTTGCTGCAAAAGGGGTCCAGCTACTCATACCAGCTTCAACTCGTGGAAAGACGAGTTGTCCGTGTCCGTGTCACGTCACATGTCAAGGACGAGGATTCATGTGCAAAGAGCTATTGGCCACATTAAAAATTACTGTATTTTGCGACAAACACTCCCCATAAACTTGGCCAAGCAAAGACCCAAAGACACAGTGGCAACAGTCCCATCATACGCAATAGCCCCATTGGTATCGCAACCCATAAATACTCCAGAAAAAAAGAGACTGATAATCGACTTATCTTCTCCCCACAGTACTCCCATTCCAAGCATTAACAGTATCATCCCAGCCCCAGACTACTCCATGCAATACGCTACTATCGACCTCCGTCATCGTTATCACATGTAGATAGCTAGCACTCTGATAGAAGTTTGTAGTGAAAAGCCCGGTTTTATTTCCGTTTTCATTTCTAAATGTTTTGTGGGCTGTAATTAGGAAAGTAGCAGTTTAAATTAGTTGTCTAGCTATCTATTCAGCCGACAGATGCAATGCATAACACTTTGCAACGTTTTATTGTGCAATATTTGCTAACTGCACTATTTCACAAAAGAGAATGGTAAACAACATTTTTTCCATCATTTATTAAGCTTTGTTAAAGTTAATTCCATCATGCATGAATGTAACAATAACAGTATTATTTTTAACATTTAACTTAACTATCCTGGGTAAGCTGAATATTAATTAAAAAAAAATTAAATTACTGTGCGTTTTAATGCTTTAACCCGATTTCGCTATATGCCGTGTTCTTTTGGAAAAAGGAGACATCGTCATGGCTGACAGAGGGTTTAACACCCCTGAGTATTTTGCTGTAAAAGGGGTCCAGCTACTCATACCACAACTCGTGGAAAGACACAGCTTTCAGGTCACATGTCAAGGACGAGGATTCATGTGGAAAGAGCTATTGGCCACATTACAAATTACTGTATTTTGCGACAAACACTCCCCATAAACTTGGCCAAGCGAAGACTCAAAGACACAGTGGCAACAGTTGATAAAATATCACTAGTTTGTTCTGCATTATCTAATTTGGACAAGTCATTAATTCAGTAGAAAAATATATTAGACACTGACAAGTGGTTAGAAAACTTTTATTTTGTTATTGATTTAATTTATTGTTATTGATTGTGTACAGCATTAATATTAGTGGCAGATTTAGCACATGAAAAGTTGCACTGTTATATGTCCTTTTTTTAATAGATTTTTCTTTGACTTGTGTTTGATCTTTAATTATTTTCTAACGACCTACAATTAAACATTTGTTTGTTAACTAGAATATTTGCTGTCCTGCAATTGATTAAATGTATTTGACAACAAAATTAAATAGAATTTCAAGAGATCATTAAGAAGGCTGTGCATGATCTCAGGTTTATGTGGCTTAAGGCGAACACGCTGAACAAAACCATTGATCACAGGATGCCTTTTTAAGCCTACACATTTCAGATGAAACTCCTAGAAGAGATCTAGTTTTGGTCTGATCTGAGCCCAGTACTCTTCAGAGTGTGGCACTCCTCTGTTGTCCAAATGACAAAGTATGATGTTTTGAGTCCACACACTGCCATTTGCCCCTGAACTTGTGCATAGTATGCTTAGTCCTTTTTAAGCTCAAAGTTTTTCCCTAGACAGAAATCTTTGCTTTGGATAGCATCAGGTATGGACATATTTGCATACTTCAAGGGGCATTTTATTTCAAGCGTAGCACTTGCAATGGACTGTTCTGTCTGGGCTGGCTCCAAAAAGTGGAAACTTTGGATTTACTACTAACCCAACTTCTTCAACCCTCAAGCTGTCATGACAAGTAATCTGGTTTGTAGTAAAGGCTTCTCTAGCTAGTTTTTCATTGTTCTGACCCCAAGCTAAGACTGATGCATTTCTGCTGCATGTGCAGCCCATGATTTTAGATGTCAAGCTAGCTTGACTTGTCTTTCATTAAAGTGACTTGCAGTGATTCTACCCTGTCTTTACTCAAACCACTGTTCACAAGAGGACTGACCCCATGTACTCTCTTGGAGGTGCTTATATTTTTAAGTATATTAAAGTAGAACATTTTGTTTTTAAATTTTTTAAGTAAGCAATAAGGTACGAGAGGCCATGCTGTATCTGCGCTTCGCGTCATGCCTAACAACACCCTTCAGCCGTGATTTATTCACGATACAGCATGGCCTCGATTACCTTATTTCAATACATACATTTTTTATAAAAGCAATGTTACTTTTTTGAAGCAAGTTCGTTAAATGCTGTCCTTCCACTAAAGATAGTTCCTGACAGCAACGGTAAACTGTAGGCTTCCACACAGACGCGCACACACATCAACATATCTCCCCACGAGATTACTATTTTGAATGTTTTTGTAAAAAGACACTAATGCTTATCAAGGCTGCATTTATTTGATCAAAAATACAGGGAAAAAACATTAATATTGTAAAATATTACAAATTAAAATAATGTTTTTCTATTTGAATATACTTTAAAATAATATTTTTTTTTCTGTGATAAAGTTGAATTTTCATCAGCCAGTTGTGGTGGAGTATATTGTTACAAAAGATTTCTATTTTGAATAAATACTGTTCTTTTTAACTTTTTATTCATCAAAGAAAAAAGTATCACAGGTTATAAAAATATTAAGCAGCACAACTGTCTCTAACATATTCTAATATGCTGATTTATTATCAGATTTCTGAAGGATCGTGTGACACTGAAGACTGGAGTAATGACTGATGAAATTTCAGCTTTGGTCACAGAAAAAAAATTATATTTTTAAGTATATTAAAGTAGAACATTTTGTTTTTAAATTTTTTAAGTAAGCAATAAGGTACGAGAGGCCATGCTGTATCTGCGCTTCGCGTCATGCCTAACAACACCCTTCAGCCGTGATTTATTCACGATACAGCATGGCCTCGATTACCTTATTTCAATACATACATTTTTTATAAAAGCAATGTTACTTTTTTGAAGCAAGTTCGTTAAATGCTGTCCTTCCACTAAAGATAGTTCCTGACAGCAACGGTAAACTGCAAGAGAATGTTCCGAACATGCCTCATCTAATGGAGCTTAAATAAAAACAGAGAATAGGAGCTCTTATCCGCTGTGTCATTTTTTTAACACCATATATGATATTTTCTCACACACATCTGCTTATGTCTCAGCATGAGAAAACGTCTGTTTTCCGTCTTTTAGTTTTAAAACAGAGCGATTCGCGGCACAGAGCGAGTTTGCAAGCGTCATTACAGTGTAAACTGATGGCCATACAGAATCATACCTGAAACAGAAAACTAATAAATACAGTAATATTCCCTCCTTACTTCGGAAACTGTAGGCTTCCACACAGACGCGCACACACATCAACATATCTCCCCACGAGAAGCGTTTAGTAGATGGGGAAAGGTCGGGGTCTCAAAATTAAAGATGAAAGGTGCAACATAACGCCACTCATACTTAATTAAATAAATAACAAACAGTTAATTCTGCCGAAATACATAATAAATGAAACCGTTTTGATGCTATATTATTGATTGTGTTGCTAAGGGTGGTTGCTAAGGGTGTTAAGCCCCGTTCACACCGATAACGATAACTATAAAGATAACGATATTAGCGTCCACACCAGCGAATGATATCGTCTATTTATTCTAAGCACACACACGTCTGCCGCTTTAAATTCTCGAGCTCGTTACAGCAGGATGGATTCTGATTGGCTGTCAATGTTTTATCGTTCATCGGCTGGAGAACAATCGTTTTGAACGTGATTCCAACGATATCGTTTCTCTGTGCCTTTATCGTTATAGTTGTGGTGTGGACTCTGCTATTCTTTAATATGGAGAACGATTTTTAGAACTGTATCTTTATCGTTATCTTTATAGTTATCGTTGTGAACGGGGCTTTACTCAGTGATACACAGAACCGTTGGGTGAAGCGGCCATGCTGTATCGTGAATAAAACACACCTGCTGACCAATCAGAATCGAGGAATGGAACTAAACGTTTTATAAATTGTAATAATATTGCACATTACTTTTTTTCTGCATTATTGACCAAATAAATTCAAGCTTGATGAGCAGAAGAGACTTCTTTCAAAATGTTTCCAAATCTTTGACCAGTACTGTATATGTATATATAACTTGTGTGTGTGTTTATGTATATATGACAATGTATGCAAAACACATGAAATATGTTCCTATATGGTTTTCAAGGATATATTCACATACATTGAAATATACATGGTTATAGTCACACATGTGCCACTATTTCCATGTGCATATCATTGTTTTGGCTATATCCATGAAAACCATATAAGAACATATTTCATGTGTTTTGCGTATATTGTCATTTATCAGGATTCTGCAAATGTTTCCCTTACCTTCAAGGACTTAAAAAGCTTGCTTGGTGAGACTGGCGTGACTACAGACTGCAGTGGATGTGATGGGATCGCTGACTCTGAACTGCTCTTTGTCCGACAGGTTTGGAGAAGTCAATGTCTGCCACCGGTTTTGGATCAATCTAAAACAAAGTAGGATTATACACAGACTAATCTGCAAGTAAATACTTTTATCTACAACTAATAACACGTGTGATGAATTAGAATTTAATATAAATAAAGACACGTTAGCCAGCATTGAATTGTATGCACCTTCTTGTTTATTCATGACCACACACAGGGCTCAGATGCTACAGATGGAGCATTCAAACCCTCTCTCACACACCGTTACCTACTACACACTTCACCTAATCTAACCACAAACATATCAAAAAGTATGAAATAATTATGTATGCAATAAATTAATTTAATAGAATTCAGTTAGCAATATGATTTACTATTAGCATTGACGTACAGACTTACCCGGCCATACAAGTGCAATGCCCACTAATAACCTCCCTGGTCACCTTAGCAGTGAACCAAGCAGAGTACGTGTTTGACTTACTCCAACCTTGCCAAACACAAGATAAACGTTGTCCACATTGTATGAACGAATGCTTCCAACTTTTCCGCTAAGGAAGTAATTGTAGGCATCCAGACTATGATATGCCTTTACCGCTTCTCTCGTGTAGACGCACTCGGTCTCAACCAGATAATGATACACGTCTGGATACGTTATTTCAGGTAATCGTTTAACGTTCGGAGTGAAATGTTGGCGCCTCAATGTCAGATTCAAGGGGTCCGGTAACTCCACGTTATCGTAAATTCTTAGTTTTTTAAATATCTTAACCGTTCTGGTTTAGCTAGACTTAAAAAGTATGTGCTAGTCTTTTTTTTTTTTACAGGTCTGTGATTTTAAAATGGCGCCACCGGAAATGCTTTAGCACCAGACATGCGCAGTATCATTGCAACACGTTGTTATTGTTTACCTCCTTGAAATGGTCTATACCAGGGTTCCTCAAATCTTGCCCTGGAGGGCCAATGCGCTGCAGATTTAGCTCCAACCCTGATCAAACTCACCTACCTGTGATTTTCTAATGATCCTGAAGACATTGATTAGCATGCTCAGGTGTGTTTGATTAGGGTTAGAGCTAAACTCTGCAGGAAAGTGGATCTCGTGGGCCAGATTTGAGGATCCCTGGTCTATACGATCAGGCTATCTAAATCCCGTGACCGATCGAATCTTAAGAGTGTTCTCACTCGCATTCCTATGATGCTCATCTACATTCAATCCTTCCATTCATCCCTGTATCTTGGAAATTACTATCCACTCCTTAGATACTCTCATCTTCACCCTTCGCAAAACTGACCAATTAGGAACATAATTTCCTATTTACATCTACCAACTAAACTCCTTTCTCAGTTTTGTTTTTTCTTTATATATCTATTTCTCTACATAGTAAAGATGAAATAACACAAATATAAGAAAAACAAAAAAATAAATAATGCACTGTGTAATTCTATGTATATGTATGCTTGCACGATGTGTGTACTTTCTTCTGCACTGAAAGCTCCTGTTGCCTTGTCAAATTCCTTGTGTGTAAACATATTTGGTAATAAAGCTCCTTCTGATTCTGAAATGCATAACATGATACATTAACAGAATGGGCTACTACTTAACTGTACTTTCCACAAGCATTTCAACATCGTATCATTTGAAGTGCGTCATAAATAATTTTTCGAAGGATATGCTTAATCCCTATTTATTTACTTTTTTATGTACCTAAATTCAGATAAGCTCAACCTACTGCGTGATGTGCGAAAACAAACCTGATTATGAATTGTCATGCACATTGGTGCTGGCCTACAGAACAGTAATGTGCGCCACATCATCCTATCTCCGCTCGCTCTTGCGAGTCTACATCCCCTTGTAGTGAACAGCAGACATGATGGCACCAGAAGTTCACACGTCACAACAGGAATCACTTTGTCCCACTATGGTTAAGACAAGAGGGTGTGATAGCACCCTCAACAACTTCTGAGGTAAATTCTGGCTTATTTCTCACAGCGCGTCTTCTACCAGAAACTAAAAGTAAAAGATGAACTTGATGAATCTTCACACTTTGTTTACGGAGATGATGTGGGCATTTACAGGTTCGACAGGTTCGTCTCACGTGGATGATTACTGTATGAATAGTGCGCACTGTTCGTGGGCGTGATCATATTACAGATAAGGAGGTCAGACAGGAAAAACTGGACCTCGCGTAGGTTTCATACAGATTACTTTATCAGAGAATATTTGATTCGACAAGACTTACTTCATTTAAAAGTAGGCATTTCAAGCTTTCTATGGATATATTTATCATGTCTGTGAGGCAAGTATTCACTGAGATTCAGGTTCTTACATTTACGTGTCTGTGAAGAAAGATGACAGAGACCGAGACGGCAGAAAGCGCACCCTGTTTGTTTTCTTTATTTTCCAAAAGCACATTATTTTGTTGTTATTATGACTATGCTCAAATAAAAGTTTACCCTTTGCGGTTTCAAACGACGCCTTACTCTTATCTGTACGATCAAGAGTATTTTTAGTTATTTTCGCGGTCATCAAGAAAAAAATGCGACAAACCGCACCGGTGCAGTCTTCGACCCCAGAGGGTTAATAAATTAATTTTTATTGCAACTGTGTCATTCTTTTATTGACAATTAGAGACTCTACAAGCTTGCCAGAATCTCACCCTTCAGATTAGTCAGATGGTAAACTCCCTCCAATTTTTATAATTCTAATTCATTATTCTCAAGGTGAAAGTCCTTGGCAGGCGCCCAGAGGAGCGGAGAGAGGTGTCATATGATACCCACAATAAGTGACATGGGGGCTCTATTTTTATTTGGTACACTACAATAAAAAACCCACCACACCCCCCCAGAAGCCTGCGGTCGGCAAATGACAGTAGCCCCTCACTGCAGAACAAAGATCCCCAGGGGGTGGGGTTGGATCCACATCTAGTGGGTGGAGATGGTAGGTTTAGGGGTGGAGACGGGTGGGTTTAGGGATCAGGGGTGAAGACGGGTAGGTTTAGGTATATGTAAGGTGGGAGGAGTTGGATCTGGATCCAATCTCGCCCCCTGGACCTTGTGTTCTGCAGTGAGGACCATCTCGCAAATGAGCAACGCCTCATTGTCCCATTGCAGAGAAGCTCAAAATCACTCTCAATAACGTTTTCTTTCACCATTCCTTGCTGGTGGAATGACCTACCTAACTCCATCCTGCCAAATCCCTCTCAATTTTCAAGAAACAATTGAAAACCCAAATCTTGAGTGAGTATGTAACTGCATCCTCAAAAAAAAAACTCTGCTTTTATTTTTTCTGTGCTCTCAGTGCCCCTTATTGCCTTGCTGTCCTAGCTTTTACTATTTTCAGTGATGACGGCACTTCTGGCTCTATATAACTGGCACTTCTCTGAATAAGTATAAAATGGGTGTGTTCATGTTTGCATCAGTTTTATGGTTAATTATTCATATTTCCCCATGAGCTGATTCGCTACAAGGTTTGAAAACAGTTATGAATGGATCTTTATGATCTCTCTTTGTTTCACCCACTGCTGCTGCATCCAGAGGTCCTAAGGAATTTTTATAGCGTTCACAGGCCAAAACTTAGGAATCAGTCTCTAGGTCAGGGGTGGCGAACTCCGGTCCTGGAGAGCCGCAGTCCTGCAGAGTTCAGCTCCAACCCTAATTAAAACTCACCTGCCTGTAGCTTCCTAGTAACTGTTCAGACCTTGATTAGCTTGTTCAGGTGTGTTTTATTAGGGTTGAAGCAAACCTCTGCAGGGCTGCGGCTCTCCAGGACCGACGTTCGCCACCCCTGCTCTAGGTGGATGAAGGGCAGAAACTGCATACGGACCAATGGGAAGTCCTGTCCTTCCTGGGCTTGGTACCAAAGGTCTTCTTCTTGCCCTCTAAGAGGTGTCTGGCTGTTGTCCTATCATCTCTATCTGATGGCGTTGGACAGTTTGCTTATGTTAGTCCACCAAGATCCAATCAAAATATTGCAAACCTTTGTCCACTATTGTGGCCAGAGAGGGGCCCTGCCATAAACTGGTCCCTGGAATGTTTTGTTCACCACAAAATTTTCACAGCTATTCAGTTGTTACAGATATTATCAGTCCCAGCAATAGTCAAAACAGTAAATTATCATTCATATAATCTTATGTCAGTTATCAAAGCTTCTGTTGAATATTTCCTGTTTTCAAAATTGGTACAAGTAAGCAGTTAATAAGTATCTACATATCAACGCCCTCACTAAATGAGAAACATCTGCTTGAGCATGGACATGTTAGGAGCAATCAGTCTCCAAAACGTTGTAGTACCTGTAGACTTGCAGACAAACCTGTTTTACACACGTCACTCAAACACAGAACCAGGAAATAGAGAAAAAGAAACTAACGTGCAGTTGAAATTTGTGCTTTTGTGTCTCTCTCTCTGTATTCATTAAGAAAAATGGCAGAAGCCAGATTTTCTCAGGATGAGTTCATGTGTGCAGTGTGTCTGGATCTCCTGAAGAATCCAGTGACCACTTCCTGTGGACACAGTTACTGTATGAACTGTATTACAGACTTCTGGGATCATGAGGATCAGAAGAGAGTCTACAGCTGCCCTCAGTGCAGACAGAGCTTCAGTCCGAGACCTGCTTTAGCTAAAAACACCATGCTGGCTGAAGTGGTGGAGAAACTGAAGAAGACCAAACTCTCTGCTGACTGTTACGCTGGAGCTGGAGATGTGCAGTGTGACGTCTGTACTGGAAGAAAATACAAAGCCGTCAGGTCCTGTCTGATGTGTCTGAACTCTTACTGTCAGAATCACCTCGAACAACACGAGAGTTTTTTCAAAGGAAAGAAACACAATTTGACTGAAGCCACTGGACGACTGCAGGAGATGATCTGCCAGAAACATGAGAAACTCCTTGAGGTTTTCTGTCTCACTGACCAGAAATGTATTTGTCTGCTGTGTATGATGGATGAACATAAAAACCACAACACCGGAACGGTTGCCGAACAGAGAACAGAAAAACAGGTATGCACTTAAAGGAGTAGTTCACCCCATAATGATTTTTCTGTCATTATTTACTCTTCCTTGTGTCGTGCCAAACTGTATGCATGTATGACTTTTTTCCCCTAAGGAACACAAAAAATTTATTTGAAAGAATGTCTCATCTGCACATAAAATGAAAGTCTGTAGGGTTCAAAGCTTTCAGTTTCTAAAGGTAGCAAAAAGTAATCCACACAACTCAAGGGTATATTCCAAGGGAAATTTAAGCCATTATTCACACTAAAAAACAAACAAAATCTTTTATAAATTTCATTCAGTAGCGACTCCTAACTGTAAATTTAGGTGGGGCAGATTCTCGGTCCTTGCGTAATTCAGCCCGAGGGTGGTGCTGTAATGTTGATTGACAGGCTCTAAGTACACACACATAGAATGTTATCTTAGAATCGCCTTAGGCCACGTTCACACAGCAGCAGAATACAGTTGTCAGTCCTGTATTTGAGCCATTAATACAGTTACGTTCACACAAAGTACGGTTATTTTCAGGCGTGACAACCGCATTCTGTAACCGAACTCACACCCGTAAACTTTCATGACTCACAACCGTATTCTCGGAAAACACGCGCTGTGTGAACGGAACAGGACTGGACAACTGGTTGTCTGTCACGTCATACGGTGCAAGAGAGAGCCGCTATGCTGCACAAACGCGTGTCTACCAAGTGTTGTGTGTTTTCATGTGTGGTTTCAGTAACTTACAGTGACGGAGAAATGAGCTGTGTCATCGGAAAGATTTAGATCCATTCTCCAGTTTGTGTTCTGCGTGAGACTCAAATGCTCCGCTCTCCACCCAAATATAAAAGCTGCTGTTGGTTAATGAAGATTTGACGGATGAACTCGCGGCTCGATTGGACTCGTGTCGTGTCGGAAGGTGCTAAAACTTTCAGTTTTATGGACATCACCATCTTTGATATTATTTTGGTCACTGTTACTATAGTAACTGGTAAGGAATAGAGGATTGACTCCCGTTGCACGTTCATACAGACAGTATCCGAGAAGCTACTGTAAGTTGCTGTGTGAACGTGACATTTCGAGACTCACACCTGTAAGTAAATGCGGTTGTCAATCCCAAAAACTGACAGTGTGAACGTAGCCTTAACGTGAATTTGGGTAGGGAAAAGAAAGTCATGTCTATTCTCAGAACAAACATGAAACAATCACTATACAAAGGCTTTTCACATGAGCATATTTAAACTAAAGGATTTATACTTTCAATAAGAAGAAAGTCTACTCAGTATTTATCTTTAAGTACATAAATATTAAGATATATTTACTTAAAGCACTTTTAACCATTTTAGCTATTTAACAGTTAAACCACTGCCTTCAAAATATGCATGAAAATTTAGTGACATTAATGCTTTAATAAAGCAAGAACAGCTGGGTTATAAAAATTAAAAAGAATAATAATAACACAGAATAATCTATTTTCTGTGCTGGCATGTTTTATTCCTGAATAAAATGCAAAAATGTTTAAGTGCAAACAAATGTTTGAATAAAGATATGGCATTTTTAAATATCTGGTGTTATTCGATAAACTCCAAAGTGAATAAAACATCTGAATAGCTGTTTGAAAACATGTTAATACTGCTTGACCTCGGTGACAAACAAGCAGGTGTCAGAAGTTGCGCGGCGCTGCTTTGTATACAGGGTTAACCATGGTAACGGCTGTACTTCTGCTGTTCCTAAAGCGCCACCTGCCGTCAGTGAGTGAACTTGCATTTTTATTCAGCACGTCTGCTGCTTTTGTTCAGATCAATGAGAAAATCGGACCAAACTTTTACACAGAAAATGCGCAGTGTTAAGTGAAAACTTGACTGGTCGAGGGAAAATAAGATAATGTGCATTTTAAAAATCTAAACCATTCGTATAGTAAGATATCTAGAATTATCCACGTATTTTGAAAGGCCCAAGATAACAATACCGTTCATTTTCATTACTGTTGTTACGTTGGCATAGTGGGTTTTCATAGGGCCCCCTGGTGGCCACGGGGCCCTATGCAACCTCTTATATTGCTTATTAGGTCAGGCCGGCTCTGCCAGCAAGTAATAATAATGCTCAGAATGCTTGTGGATTAAACGTTTATTGCCATGGATTTTATCGGGTTACATGAAAAGGTAGGACATGGATTTATTTGCGAACTGTTACTACTGATTTTGTGTGATACATGCTACGCTGTGATGGCATTCGTGCAACTAGAAGTGGGCAGCCCCAGATTGACAGGCTGGCACTGAGTGAATAATCTGCATTATTAAAAGAAAAAACAAACAAACTAAAGATTATTTATGATTATCGTTGCAAAGTTATCTAGTCTTTGCCTGTTTACAGTGCTTTGTTAAATGGAGCAGTTTGGTAGATCGCAATCTAATTCGTCTGTCTAATGAAGTGCACTGTAATTTAAATGCGGCAGACTTTAATGGACAGTAAAACAAGGGCAGATGACCGTATAACTCCGGGCCAGCACAGTAGCTTCATATTGACGCACGGCTAAACAAAGGCAGAGCACCGTAACTCAATTTGAGCGTTCCAAAACAAAGTCAAAGAGTGGCAACTGGTGTTCCGCCTTGGTTTCTCCTTACTGTTTAGATAACGCATTATTTTCTCAAAAAAAACAACAAAATTGACTCAAGATACTTATCCACATGATAAAGGAGGTCTTAAATGTCACAAACTAATTTTCGACCAAAACAAAGTTAAGGCCTTTTGCCTTTGCATGGCAGTTCAGCAAGCACACCAGCAGTGTGGTTCTGGGGTAGCTATCTGGGGCCTCATTTATAAAACTCTCCGTAGATTTCATCCTAAAAGTGTACGCTAGATTTTGCCAGAACCTGCGCAAAATCTCTTTATAAATCCCAGTCAGGGGAAGATTGTGCGTACGTGCATCTCCACCCCGAAATCACCATATACGGAGCTTACAACGCCTAGTTTTACTATGCATAACCTCATCTGCATATCATTTCCATGCATATTCCCGTCCACGTGACACCATGTTAAACACCGTCAAAGATAAAAGACATTAAGGAAATATGAAATACGGACTATAAATGCCATTTGTGCCATACATTAATTTTTATTTCTAAAAATCATCCAATATCCTTATGTTTTTGAATAAATATATCAAAATAAAAACAAAAACAGTTGAAAATAGTTATCAGATAAATATTTTAAAATAGAGTTGATCTCATTTTTTAACACTGGCCAAATAGTAGCTTATTTCAATTGTTTTAAACAATTCAAATCAAACTCAATTTAATGCAGTTTTGCTGATAAGGGGAATATCTTTTAGCTATTTTGAGTGGAAACAGATAGGCCTATTTATTGCAGTGTAAAACTGTCTGACATCACTAACAAAGTATAAATCTTACTGTTTTCTTCAAGTTGTAGCCTTCAAATACAGTGGTACTTTTCATAATGTTGTAGAGATGCCTTCACACGACATCAACACCTCTGTGCAGCTGTGGTTGTACAGTAAGATATTATCATTGGTCCTATCCAAACTGGATAATGGACCGTTCGAACGAATCCAGCAGCGTTTGCCATAAAAGTGTGCATCACTGATCATTAATCTCGCAAAAAAATATTTTCTCATAACATGAGATCTGCAGTTTAGTTTAAAGATGAATTATTGTGCACCTATAGCACTCCTCGCTGTCAATAAAAGAGGAAAAGTGATAAAGCGCATTTACTACAAATATGTCTAAATTCATTTAATTTTGGTTTAAGTTCAGCGTAATGACATTATGTAATTTCAGTCCTTATCTTCATATGAGAGTGGAATATTTAATGTAAATGTATATATATCGACATGAAAACAGAGCTTAAAATCATTGTTTTTACTTCATTAATTTTCTCACTCAAGGAAAAAGAGTTCGTACGCATGGGTCAGAGTTTGCGTGCAGGTGTGCAAATCTTCCCGTCAAGTTTGTTTTTATAAATCCCACCTTTTGCGCAGGAAGTGGCGTACGCCTCTTTCAGGGCTGTTTTTGTGCGGACGCAATGGTTATAAATGAGGCCCCTGGTCTCTAAACACGTCGACTGGTCAAGCTCATGCATGGGATCAGATTTGAGCTTGACCACATATCTGTAGTGGACTAAAATGAGATGTTTTTTTTTAATCTTCATCAGAATGTCATCTTTCATTTTGTTGTACAAAACGTTTTGGAGCTGTGCATTTTCTTAGGATTCGTACTGCCTGTCAAAAGTTTGCAGCATATTTTTAAAGCCTGTTTTTGACCATGTTAGATGGCTACATCTCTTTAGCTATATATTGAATTACGGTTGAATTATTTGCACTGTCAGGCAAAGGCATCAGTAATCGCTAATCGTCTGGAAGACAGGAGATGTGGATTGCGGCTTTCAAACCAACTTATTTTCCCAAACTGGCTGTAGTAGCAAGCAAAACAGTTCCTGGAGGTCCACAGCCCTGCAGAGTTTAGCTTCAACCTTAATTAAACGCACCTGATCCAGCTAATCAAGTTCTTTCGGGTTATTTGAAAACTACAGGTATATGAGTTGGAATTAAACTTTGTAGGACTGTGGCCCTCCAGGAACTGAGTTCAGCACCCCTTGCCTAGAGTAAAGCTTTCTATTCACCTGTTGCTGTCCACTCTCTGTGTGGAGGAGCTGCCTGCGCCTCCGACACAT
Organism: Sinocyclocheilus grahami; assembly: GCF_001515645.1. NCBI lineage: Eukaryota > Metazoa > Chordata > Actinopteri > Cypriniformes > Cyprinidae > Sinocyclocheilus > Sinocyclocheilus grahami. Next base: position 3,761 of record NW_015507457.1, on the reverse strand, counting down.
TGAGCAGATGAGATGACCGATACAGTGCGATCTGATATATAAATATGAATGCCACAACATTATTTTTTATAAACACAACGGCCTTTGGCACAGATAGCCTCATAGGCAATGTGTCTACATGTAGCGTTGTTGCACTTCGGGCATCCCGAGTTCGAGTCCCGGTTCGTGGACCTTTCCCGATAATTTGATATAGTAATTATTGCGACACGCCTATGTATATAGAACCTAAATCAAATATGGCAACATGTTTAGTCACATGACATGCATGAGCCAGTGAGGTTTGATTGACGTGTCACCATATTTGATTTGGGGCTCTGAAAACAGAGACGTTTACTAATACATTATTAATATCAAATGTTGAATATCATATTCCATGACTACCATATCTACCATGTCTTGCCTTTGGTGGCAACAAGTCCAAAACAGACATATTTCAAGTGACACGGAAAAAAAGACATGGAAAAATTCAATGAACATCAGAAAAGCAGTGTGCTCATTTATGGTTAAAAATTAAAGGTCATCAACAGACACATAAAACAGCAAGCATCACCACTCAAATCAGCAGCATGAGTCAAAGCTAGTCCACAGTTTAGTAAATGACAGTGACTGCTTTGATGCAGTGCAATAAGGTACAGCATCATTTTGATAGTTATATTCCTAAAGATTTTCCTGAGAAATAAATTTTTGTGCATTTCTTTTGCCCCCTCCTCCTTTTGTTTTAAGAAAAAGTTGAAGGAGACACAGAGAAGGCTCCAGCAGAGACTCCAGCAGAGAGAGAAAGATCTTCAGCAGCTGAGAGAGGCTGTGGAGTCTCAGAAGGTGAGTCTGGAGAAGAAGAGAAGTTTGTCTCAATCTCAGTTTGGACTCTCCTCTTCAGTCCCACAGAAGCCCACTGTGTGATTGTTATGTGTGTCATACAGCGCTCTGCAGAGACAGCAGTGCATTACAGTGAGAGGATCTTTACTGAGCTCATCCGCTCCATTGAGAGAAGCCGCTCTGAGGTCACACAGATGATCAGAGATCAGGAGAAGACTGCAGTGAGTCGAGCTGAAGGACGACTGGAGCGACTGGAGCAGGAGATCAATGATCTGAGGAGGAGAGACGCTGAGCTGGAGCAGCTGGAGCACACACAGGATCACATCCAGTTCCTGCAGGTAACAGAGATTTAAGCAAGATCCTGCTGTGACAGGAAACTTGCAAAGAAACGATTCGTGAGAGCAGAATGAGCCGTTGACCGCAGAGTCAGGAATTCTGTGTGTTGTGTTGTGCCAGACTCATCTGATCATCTTCTTTTAAAGATACTGCACTCACTTAGGAAACATTTCTCTGAGCTTTTTCTTCTGGAAGATTCTCATTATACAATTATTTTGCCGCAACTGGTACCACCGTTGCCACTTCTGCAACAAAATGCATTTGTAGCTTTCAGTGGCGCTTTAACCATACACTTGTACAAGTTATCAGGCAAACATATTAAATCACATTTTTGCATGTAGCAGTCAACTTTGCTTTGCCAAATGGGCTAGATTTGACAGTTGCAGTCGCAGCATAATGAATTAAATGTATGCACATTTCCTTCCGTATTTGTAAATGAAATTAATCTCAAATCCTTTTTCTATCGTTTCAGGTTTGTCATTCATTGTTATTCGAATGCAAGAAAAATATAGCTGGTTTTGCAAGTAAAAACCGCCAAATAAGGTTTACACATAGTTACGTTATGATACGTAATCAGAGGGTGGGGAGATGGGGGGGATTCCCCCGGGTCTATATGTCTCTCTGCATCAGCTAAATTATTTTTTTATTCCCAGTAAATAGGAGTTAAAGCTCCCACCCAGTGACACTACTCCAATAACAGACCATGCAAAATACCCCAAAATATTTAAAATATTGCAAAGTAACGTTACAACCTTGCAAACAATAATAAAATCAGAGAAGGACTTTTAACTGTAAGCGACACGAGCATACGCAAAACAAGGGGAACAATATGATGTTTGTTATTATTAAAATTTTATATAGCCCACGTTTTTATAAACATTTTTGTTTTGAATTTACCGCTTAGGCAGTAACATTGACAATAACGTATATCTTCAACATACATTGTCTATGACCAAAAATGTAAGAAGATAATGTTTTCAGTGGACTTTTGAAATTTGCATTGCTTGAGAAAACAAAAATATACAGTTAGTGTTTTTTTTCTTTTGATTTAGTCGAGTTGGTTTAGCATCAAACACAATGTGATTTTCGGCAATCGAGATCTGACAGCAACAACACATTTTTCCACTTGGGCGAGCGCTTCACTAACAGCATACCTCGCGCATTAAATCTGCCGCAGACCAGCAAATCACTGAGAACACGCTATAATCCTGACCAGTCATAGCAGCAGAGCGGAGGCGAGAAAGCTGCGGAGAATCCGCTCGCCCGGAAGCAACCGCAATTGGTAGATTTAAAGAAAATTACTGCCATTTGGCAAATAAATCATTGTACGTACTTATTCCTAACTCTTTAAGCTTTAAGTTACATTGCAAATGACAAGGGATCAACTTGTAATCATGTTTATATGAATTATCCCGTAAACTTATTCTCTCAAATGGCCTGGGTATGCGGAGCATTCACAGCTTATATGGACGGAACGCCACTGCTACACAGTAGTACACCGTATTTTTTATTTTTACAGTATTATTTATATCACTGAATCATACGTTATATTGTTCTTGCCATAAAGAAAAGGTGGTTTACTTTGCATCTGAGCATTAAAAGAGGGAGCCTGTTTCATACATGGATTAGAGCATTTTTTGGCAACACTTAC